>NC_057804.1:339295546-339595546 GCF_018294505.1 Triticum aestivum
CATTTGAATGTACATAGTACGAGACTTAATATCGATGTTTCAATTTGGTGTACATTGTAAGATTTGAACCGAGGACCATGCATACGGGTAATTATTTCAAATTCATGCCATACTAAGTTTCGAAAAGTTGACATTGACTCAATTTGTTGTGCTTTTTTGTAGGTCATATGTTTGAATCCATTCAAAAGTTTTCTCACTACCATGGTGTTCATCATATACATATGAATTTGTATTAAAAAAGTAGCGCGGATACAGTGAAATGCAAAATCCACGTTAGAATTGGAGATCGCTATGTGACACACACTCTAATTCAAATAACTATTTATGTGACACACACTCTAATCCACGTTAGCGTGGATACCGTTTCGATTTTTTTTCAAATAACTCCTCATTAATTAATTTATAGTACTCCCTCTGTTCACTTTTATAAGACCTTGAAGACATTTCAGACAATGTGAAAACAGTTCATTTTATGTTGTCTAAAACGACTTACAACGGTGAACGGAGGGAGTATCTCGTTTCGAATGACTAATGATTGTAAAGAAAACACAGGCATGGTAATACATACAGATTCGTTTGCAAATTAAAGAAGATTCGTTTGCATTCTCAAATGTAGGCGCACCAGGCAGACCAGGGTCGTGTTGGGGTGGACGCTGCTTTAGTGCCTTAAAGGCACCTGCCTTTGGGTCACTGACATGTGGGCCAGCCACCTGTTGGGCCCGCATGTCATGGACACAAAGGCAGGTGCCTGAAGGCACTGAAGCATAGTCCTGTCGGGGTGGTCGCTTGTGTCGGACGGACGCGTAGCACCCAGCCACCCACCCCCTCCCTCCCTCCCCAACTCCCCCCACCCCCACCCCCCACCCCAAAAAGGACGACGACAAAATAAGTTCGAGCTTCCACGTTTCAGATTGAAATATCTAGCGGCCCCAATTCCAACCCTGCAAAATCTCTCTTCTCCACCGTCCCCTTCCGAGCCCAGATTGCTCAAATCCCTAATTCGCCGCCAACCCAAGCAAAGTTCGAATCACCCCTCGTCTCATCTATTTCCCCACCTCTATGATGGACGACGACGACAAAGACGACGGCCACGCTTCACCACCACACCGGAGCTACCTCATCTACGCCCTGGTCCACCGCACCGGGTGGTCCACCGACCACATCGGCCGTCGCAACCGACATGCCTCACAAACACCGAGTTCCACCGCATCAGGTGCGCTTCACCGACGTCGTCTCCCAGCTCACTGGGGCTACTTCACCGAGCACATCGTCGCACCTCCGCCCCCCGAGGCCGTTGGGGCTTCACCAACGGTCTCGTCCACCGCATCGTAGCGCTCCGCTGCCACTCAAGATCTGCATCCATGCGCAGCCAGCCAACGCCAGCGCATCACCCTCAACGGCTCTGAAGTGACCCGCACTCTAGCTAGGCAACCATGCCCAAACGCCGGCCCAAACTAGGTATCCACACATCACTCCCTTGTGGACTGTTCCGACGATGTTTTGATATCCTTTCACTGCTCTCTTAGCTTACACACCTATGCAACTCTGACTTTAACTCTTATTTCTTCTGGAGATATAATCTGAGACAAGAAAATCCATTTTTTAGCGAAGCATGATGGCGCTACGGGATCTGGTACACATCCGTATAACCTTGTAAGTATCTGTCCTCTGGTACAACATCAAGGTCGATTCCACTTATTTGATCAACCATTTGCCGTGTCAAAAATGCAGAGGGGGATGCAAGGAGCACAAGGCCTGCACATCCAAGCAAGTGGTAACATGGACTTGTACATGGAACATCCCAAGCGCAAGCAGAGCTGTAGTGAGCTTGTAAAATGAGCTAGCGTAAGTCCCTGCATTTCATTTAATTCGTACTGGCATTCGTGTATGATTTGTGTGCAGGGGCGGATCCACGAATTCAAGTTACCAGGGGCGAACATTTAACTTAAAAAATACGAAGGCACTTGCACTCCGGAAAGCAACATAACTTGAGAAATGTGAAGCTACATGCACTTTGAAAACCAGCTAATGATCCAAAGTAGTTCAGATTATAAACACTAAATGATGCAAGCACCAAAAAACACAAAATGCAACATGGTGTACAAGGACTACAAACATGGTCTGTACCTGCTTGAATTATTCGTTCTCTGGCTGAAAATATTGAAGTGTAATTGCACCTATAACCAGTGCGCAAACTGCATATCAATATATTTATCCTACACAAGTATGCCAATAGTTTCAAACAATAGATTAGAAAAGTATTTGTGCTACGTTTTCATGATACGAGGACTTTTTGGTAGATGGCCTCGACGTTTCCTCAAGCTATGAAAATGCACTATAATTTGCTTGTCATCAATGCCTACAAATCCCTGTCTCTCTTAACATAGTAGATCATCATTAGACACTAAATCCTTCAATGATCTTGCAAAATGCTTGCATTAGATCCCTCATTAGACACTATATGTTCATCACCAGGAGCATGTAAAATGTTTGCATCAAATCCTTCATTAGTAGTCTGTTCATTAGACACTTCAGGATCAAGAACAACATGAGCTCGTATGTTTGCACCGGAAACTTGATTAGATACATCTGATTCAGTCAGTTTAGTATTGATTGGGGGAGTTATAAAATAAGTAGAAATTGGTTTCATTTTCTCATAGATTCCCTACATACAAGCAGTTTTACAACACCGTCAGGTTTAACTATTTGCCAAAAATTGAAGAGTTGAATTAGATATAACCAGGGATGTGATGTACCTGCTCGTTGCGCATGCTACTCTTGCAAGCCGCGACTATTCGCTTGCGCAAGCTCGATGCCATGCTCGTGCTACTACTGCTGCCTCTCACGCAGGCTACTCCTAGGATTGGATCTTCATCTTCTTGTCCTTCCGTTCACTTGAAGCCCGGCGACCGCCCTCTAACGAGGGTGCGAGGAAGTGCTGTGTCGGTCTGTCCAGCGGCGGCTAGGTTAGGAGCAAACTAGACTAGAGGTCGGAGCGAATGAATTGGGATTTTTCCTGCTGTCGATCAATATGGGAGGCGCTCATTTGGGTCGCGAGCCTACTATAGGGTCTGCCTTGCACTTATGTTATTGGCCCATCCAAATTGAAACAATTTTCTTCACTTTTTACATTGCCTGCTCGTGCGTTGGGACGAACAAAACTAGCATGGGCCAACCTGGACGACTCAAACTAGGTGCACACTTTCCAGCCACCTAAGGCGGCTGCCCATACCAGCCCCTATGGTGGCGTCGCCCCTTTTTGCGTGTATGATTGGATAGTGAAAAATATTCCAGTGGTGCTTTTGATTTACCCACAAAATGGTTGAATTGCTTGTTTCTATGAACTGAGTTCGCCAATAATGTGAAGGATGCCAGTCTTTTCATCCTATAGTAGATTGCTTAGATCTCGATATGCCAAAAGTAATCGCATGAAATATACAGTAAAAGCCAATGCGATGTGTGTGGCTACAACTAGTCTGACTACACGTCCTCATATAACATATCAAGGACGCACCATCTTACCAGATTAACCATTTGACTTACCAATGCAGTGTGGGAAGAAAGAAGTATTGGGACTGCGTATCCAAGCAATTGATGACATGGACTCCTTCGTACAACCTTGTAAGTGAAAAAGAAGTTGCAGTATGCATGTACAAAGAACTAGCGTAAGTTCAGTTACCTGCTTCTCGGAATTTTAGTTAGCCACTTATTGCAAAATTGTTCAATTACATTGCTTGGCTTAATTTAGTTTTCTACTGATTACATAATGCCACAGCCTGTTAATCATATTATAGACTGCGCTTATCTATGTGTTTGATACTTACTGTTAAGAATTACCTGTTTGCCTTAACTTAAATATCTACTTGTTTGTTTAACTTCTTTGCTACTGCAACAACGGGTTACAATGATGTTAATAACTACTTTTCAGCATCCAATTAAAACTCTTTAATTCCTTATTTATTTAACTGGTCTGCTGTTATAACTCCCAGTTGAGATGTTTTGCTAACTTCAACTTTTCTGAATCCAATCGGAACTTTATTGGCAAAACAGGTTAGCCCAAGATCAAAGAGCGAGGTCCCCTTGGACATTGCATCATCCCACAGCAGTGGCACCGGCCCAATCGTGCATTATGAATTGCCAACTGCTGATGCTCTAGAGGCTAAACTAGTGGTAGAAAGAGATTCTGCTTCTGCACTTAGAGATGAAGTTGACATGTTGAGGAAGCAAACAACACAATCACAAGCAGTACTCAAGACAACCATTAAATATTTGGTGGATTTCAAAATGAAGCAAGCTTTGACTGACCAGATTGTTAAGGTCCTGAAGGAAAAAAGGAAATTAAATTCCTACTTGGTAAATCATAGGTGAAATGTTCTTTCCATTGTTGAATAACCTTTGTGTTTTCTGTTCATGTAATCAATCAAAGCATTTGTTTTAGAGATCATGTAATAATTGTTTTTTTGTTTTTTGGTTTGTAATTTTATTTGAGCACAAGTCTGTATTAATTGATAAGACTCGGAGACATTTCATTTGGATTGTTGTGCCAGACCTACGAATATGCCAATCGGGCTGAATGTGCATTCAGCAATAGTAGTAGTATAAATGGACCATAAGTGGCACGCATCGGAAAGGGCCAAGATGCTGCCTAAAAAACGGATGCTGTTGTAGCCAAAAAAAGTACAGCGGCCTGGCTTATGTATGTTAGTAGTGTTTATATTTCTGTTAGTTCTGTACATTCTTGGTTGATTGACTCGGTATTTGAATCTTGATACATGCTTGTGTACATATCTAAATTGGAGTACACATTATGCTGCGTGTGACATTTGAGTTGGACATGAAGTGTTCCAAATATTCGAATTCACCTTAAACTGGATTCTAGCTTCTGAATTTGAGTATCAACATTTGTAAACCATATTCATATATGACAGTGGAATACATCTTTGTCGTCCTTTTGAAGATATATAAAAACACATAGAATGATTTATAAAGATTCATATAGGAATACAAAATGGATTCGAATTTAGTTGCCGGGGTAAACGTGGATGCTTATTGTCCCAAAATTCGAAAGAAGCGGCAAAATGTCCACTCCCACGTTGGCTGCCCGAAGCCAAGTGTTTGGGAGATGGAAATTACCGTCTACCCATTACACGGACAATCCATCGGCCCGATTTCCACTACTCTAAATAGGGGTAGGTTAGTAACTTCAATTAGACGTGACATGACCGCCTCTGAGCCCATTCCGACACGGTGGGCGTCAAACATGGGCGGCAAGACACATTTGATTCAAGCTCATCCAAAAGACCTCTGTTTCTCCCTCCATTCCCCATTCATACACGGTGGGCGGCAAAACAAACTCGACTCGACCGAAATCGATGTAGGCATATATTTTCAATAGGGGCAGGTTTGTAACTTCACTCAGACGTGACACAACCGCCCTACATGTCAGCCCCGTTCATACACCGTGGGCGCTAACCATGGGAGCCAACCACCCTCTCCTCGCCCGAAATCGCTCTGGGCAAATATTGGCGAGATGCGAGATTACTGTCCTATCCCCAACCGACGGGACGTCCAAATTTTAAATGGGGGCTAAGTTCGTAACTTTCCCATATTTCATACAGGCACGTCCCACAAACATGGTTCCCCGTACCTCTCCCTCCATTTTCCCATTCATACACCGTCCGCGCTAGAACACCCCATCCCCACACCAGCCTCCGTCCGCCACCCCATCCATCGCCGCCGTCCTCCACCACATCCATCGCCACCATCCTCCACCATGCCAGAGCGCCTACCAAGACCGCGTCGTCCACTGCTAGAGATGGACATTTCTCATCTAGGGTGACAGACCAATAGCCTTGCATCGCGTCCTCTCGCTTCATCGGCACCGTCGTCCTCTTTGCCGGGGCCGCTCACATGACCTTCTCTTCCATCGCAACGGGACTTATCCCCCGATGCACTCGTCTACCATCGTAGATCTGCTTCAACGCCACCGATAGCCATCGCACCCCGATGCCTACACGGCGCCGCAAGAGAGGTGGTACTTCATATCTCCTCAACTTTTTTATCTCAACCAAAAAATAGATCTTAACTTGGTTACTATACTTTCTTTTCGGCTCTTAGAATTTAGTTCTTAGTTCGAAGCAAACAATGGATGCTAAATATCATTTCTCTGGTTTGAAGCTTCAAATCTGCCATGGCACAGCCATAATACAGTTTAATTGATCATGCTTAGGATTTAATTGATCATGTTGGTTCCGTGGTGGTTTATTTAATAGAAATCGGAGGGGAAACCCTCTTTTGCTAAAAAAATATGCTTAGAGTTTCCCCCTTTTATGATAACTATACGATCAGAATACGTGCTTCGTGTCATAATTACACTGCTCCACCCATCAAGCTAAACAAGCTTAGTTGTTCAAAATACGAATCTGATATTATTAAAACAGAGTTGTTTAATTGGTCAGCTAAATGTTCCTAAACTAGTTTCGAAAATGCAGGTTCGTCGCTCGGGTGTGTATCTCTATAGGGTGCCCACGGTGGGCCGGCCCACCCTGGGATTTTGGGTCGTCCCAGGCCCCGATTCCCCTCTGTTCTGCTGCGCGATTCCGATCTCTACTCGCCCCCAGCTGCCTTCATCGTCGGCGACTTGCCGTCCCCGGACGGCATGACTCTAGGAGGAGACGCCAGACTAACAGGAGGACAGGAGCCGCTCACCCAACAGCGTCACCACTGCTCGGGTGCACCGCCGTGCCTACCTTCCCAGTCCGTTTAGGGCTCGGGCATGCAGCACCCACCAAGCCAACCCGAGTTATCCTGACATACGTCCTCAACACTCAGCAGCCACTCCTCATCACCCATTTTCTAATTGATTCATTACTCATTAGGCAGGACTGTCATTAGGGTTTGTTGTGTGCTCAGTGCTACCTACACTTAATGGTTCAGATGTATTTCTGTAATCTTTAGTACCTCTAAAGTTCACAGGGTTTTCAAAATTCCGGCCCTCGGAACAGGCACTAGTCATTATGGATTGTTGGTCGTAGTGACATTGACCCAGATTACAACTGCAAGCCAGGTTTGTTGACAATTTTACTCGTCTTTCATACTCATTTGATATAATATCCAATTATTCACGTCGATTAGTTGCAAACAATAAGTGCTAGACAAACTTCTTCATTCAGATTTTGGACGGTCTCTTACTGCAGTTACAATTCTGCATACTTGTCCTAGTAAGCTCACAAGTAAATGATTGATTCACTACATCTATGCTTGCCTTGTCATATTTGTTGTCAATACTCTTTTAGGGGGATCTCTTACTATAGTTACAATTCTGACTACTTTTTATGTTTTCATGAATCTCTGATTCTGAACAACATCATAATGATTATGGGCTTGCGCGCATGAAAAGAATAAAGCAGAACAATGCCATGGCTGTCAAACTTGGCATTAAGGGACTGCAATCAAGTCTGGATGCAATGCAATGCTTTGCTCTCCACCTACAGTGATTCTGAGCTAGAGTGAGACCTAAGTTAATGTAGCTCCCTAGTGGAGGAGTCAGAGGAAGATACCCTATCTTATTCACCCATCAAGGTACTTGCTCTAACTTCCCAAGGTTACATTGCTCGCACATATCTTGCAACTGATGCTTTGCATTGCTTCTACTTTGTTGAACTGCCATTAGCTTAGTTTACACATCGTGTATGTGAATGCGCCCTGCCTATCCATTTTCAGTACATATTCCATCTGTCATCATACCATATTTATCCATTCAAATGTTGTTCTTGTGTATCAGACGTTCAAAAGGAAGAGGGCGATTACTGATCGTGGAGGAGCACAAGCAAAGTATTTGGAAAAGGTAGTAGGACCTGATAAATCAAATATACCATTAGGTGTAGTTGCAATATCACCTGACCCACAAAACACCCCAACTCTAGCAGACTCTAGCCCTACTACACTGGTCATTTCTGATGCCGCAACTCAGCAGACCCCAACTGCAGCAAACAGTATGATTATGCCAGTTGACATAGCACCAGCTGTACGATGCAAAACCCCCATTCCAGCAAAGAGTACACCAAATCTAGTTGCCAAATCCCTTTTCAAACCAGAGAGAGCCCCAATTTCAGCAAATAGGACCCCTGTTCCAGTTCTTCCCAGTTTAGAAGACGAAGCTTATGTTGTTGTCAGGAACTTTGTGCGCATATTTCCTTCATGGAAAGATTATACCGCAGACACAGAACAATTTCCAGTCTTCCTCCGCAACTTACGCATAAGTAATGTACTAATGTTATTCATGGTCATTATTGCATATGTTTCTGCTGACAGAAGACACAAGATTTCATTCTTTTAAATAGGCGAGGAGCAAACTGGATTGTGATGATGAGCAAGGGTTGGTTGCGCTTTTCAAGCACTCGTTGATGAAGTATCGTTCCTACCTGAGGCAAGCGCACTTCGATGCCAAGCCTCTGAACGAAATTTCTATAAAGTCTCCGGTGCTACATTTATCCGGCGGTGACTGGAATAATCTTGTTACACATTGGTCTCGGCTGCAGCGTAAGGTACTGTCTGATACGTCTCCAACGTATCAATAATTTTTGATTGTTCCATGCTATTATATTACCCCTTTTGGACGTTTATGGGCTTTACTTTACACATTTATATCATTTTTGGGACTAACCTACTAACCGGAGGCCCAACCCGTATTGCTGTTTTTTTTTTGCCTATTTCAGTATTTTGAAGAAAAGGAATATCAAACGGAGTCCAAACGGAATGAAACCTTCGGGAGCGTGATTTTTGGAACGAATGTGATCCACAGTACTTAGAGTGCAAGTCAAGAAGCAGCCGAGGCCTCCATGAGATAGGAGGCCCCCCCCCATAGGGCGCGGCCCCTGTCTCATGGGCCCCTCGGGCGGCCACCGACGTACTTCTTCCTCCTATATAAGCCTATGTACCCCAAAACATCCAGGGAGCCAATGAAACACAATTTCCACCACCGTAACCTTCTTTATCCGCGAGATCCCATCTTGGAGCCATCGCCGGCGCTCCGCCGAAGGGGGAATCGACCATGGAGGGCTTCTACATCAACACCATAGCCCCTCCGATGAGTTGTGAGTAGTTTACCACAGACCTACTGGTCCATAGTTATTAGCTAGATGGCTTCTTCTCTCTTTTTGGATCTCAATACAATGTTCTCCAATCTCTTGTGGAGATCTATTCGATGTAAACTCTTTTTGCGGTGTATTTGTCGAGATCCGATGAATTGTGGGTTTATGATCAAGTTTATCTATGAATAATATTTGAATCTTCTCTGAATTCTTTTATGTATGATTGAGTTATCTTTGCAAGTCTCTTCGAATTATCAGTTTGGTTTGGCCTACTAGATTGATCTTTCTTGCCATGGGAGAAGTGCTTAGCTTTGGGTTCAATCTTGCGGTGTCCTTACCTAGTGACAGAAAGGGTTGCAAGGCACGTATTGTATTGTTGCCATCGAGGATAAAAAGATGGGGTTTATATCATATTGCTTGAGTTTATCGCTCTACATCATGTCATCTTGCTTAAGGCGTTACTATGTTCTTATGAAATTAATACTCTAGATGCAGGCATGAGTCGGTCGATGTGTGGAGTAATAGTACTAGATGCAGGCAGGAGTCGGTCTACTTGTCACGGACGTGATGCCTATATACATGATCATGCCTAGATAATCTCATAATTATTCGCTTTTCTATCAATTGCTCGACAGTAATCTGTTCACCCACCGTAATACTTATGCTATCTTGAGAGAAGCCACTAGTGAAACCTATGGCCCCCGGGTCTATATCTTATCATATTTGCTTCCAATCTACTTTTATTTGCATCTTTACTTTTTGCATCTATATTATAAAATACCAAAAATATATTTATCTTATAATACTATCTCTATCAGATCTCACTTTCGCAAGTGGCCGTGAAGAGATTGACAACCCCTTTATTGCGTTGGCTGCGAGTTCTTTGTTTGTTTGTGTAGGTGCGTGGGACTTTTGAGGAGCCTCTTACTGGATTGATACCTTGGTTCTCAAAAACTGAGGGAAATACTTACGCTACTATTGCTGCATCACCCTTTCCTCTTCAAGGAAAACCAACACAAGCTCAAGACGTAGCAAGAAGGATTTTGGGCGCCATTGCCGGGGAGGTCTTCGCTCAAGTCAAGACATACCAAGTACCCATCACAAACCCATCTCCCTCGCATTTACATTATTTGCCATTTGCCTCTCATTTTCCTCTCCCCCACTTCATCCTTGCCATTTTATTCGCCCTCTCTTTCCCAATCTCCTCCTCTCTTTTTCGCTTGCCTTTTTTCTGTTTGCTTGTGTGTTGGATTACTTGTTTCCATGGTGCAAGATAATACCAAATTGTGTGATTTCTCTAATACCAATAATAATGATTTCCTTAGTACTCCGATTGCTCCTCTTAATGATGTTGAGTCTTGTGAAATCAATATTGCTTTGCTGAATCTTGTTATGAAAGATCAATTCGCCCGGCCTTCCTAGTGAATATGCCGCTACTCATCTAAACAACTTTGTTGATTTGTGTGATATGAAAAAGAAGAAAGATACGGATAATGATATTGTTAAATTGAAGTTATTTCCATTTTCACTTAGAGATCGTGCTAACGTTTGGTTTTTGTCTTTCCCTAAAAATAGCATTGATTCTTGGAACAAGTGCAAAGATCCTTTTATCCATAAGTATTTTCCTCCCGCTAAGATTATCACTCTTAGGAACGATATTATGAATTTTAAACAACTTGATCATGAGCATGTTACCCAATCTTGGGAAAGAATGAAATTGATGATTCGCAATTGCCCTACTCATGGTTTGAATTTATGGATGGTCATACAAAATTTTTATGCCGGTTTGAACTTTGCTTCTAGAAATCTCTTAGATTCAGCCACAGGAGGCACGTTTATGGAAATCACGTTAGGAGATGCTACAAATCTTCTTGATAATATTATGGCTAATTATTCTCAATGGCACACCGAAAGATCTTCTAGTAAAATAGTGCATGCTATAGAAGAAATCAATGTTTTGAGTGGAAAGATGGATGAACTTATGAAATTATTTGCTACTAAAAATACTCCTCTTGATCCCAATGATATGCCTTTGTCTACTTTGATTGAGAATAATAATGAATCTATGGATGTGAATTTTGTTGGTAGGAATAGTTTTGGAAACAATTCTTATAGAGGAAACTTTAATTCTAGACCGTTCCCTGGTAATTCTCTAAAATTATGGAAATTCCTACAATAATTCTTATGGTAATTTTAATAAGATTCCCTCTGATTTTGAGAATAGTGTGAAAGAATTTATGATTTCTCAAAAGAATTTTAATGCTTTGCTTGAAGAAAAATTGCTTAAAGTTGATGGTTTGGCTAGGAACGTTGATAGACTTTCGTTTGATGTTGATTCTATTAAACTTAGATCTTCTCCTCCTAAGCATGATATCAATGAGTCTCTCAAAGCCATGAGAATTTCCATTGATGATTGCAAGGAAAGAACCGCTAGATTGCGTGCTAAGAAAGATTGCTTTATAAAGGCGTGTTCTTCTAGTTTCCATGAAAATAATGATGAGGATCTTAAAGTTATTGATGCATCTCCTATTAGATCTATGTTTTGCAATATGAATCTTGATAATTATGGGACTGATGATGAGTCAAATTTACCTAGAAGGCGTCCCAAGAAATCGGAGTTTTTAGATCTTGATGCTAAATTTGGTAAAAGTGGGATTGGAGAGGTCACAACTTTAAATAGTATTGAACCCACTATCTTGGATTTCAAGGAATTTGATTATGATAATTGTTCCTTAGAAGGTTGTATTTCCTTGTTGCAATCCTTTGCTAATTCTCCTCATGCTTATAGTCAAAATAAAGCTTTTACCAAACATATCGTTGATGCCTTGATGCAATCTTATGATGAAAAACTTAATTTGGAAGTTTCTATACCTAGAAAACTTAATGATGAGTGGGAACCTACTATAAAGATTAGAATTAAAGATCATGAGTGTTTTGCTTTGTGTGATTTGGGTGCTAGTTCTTCCACGATTCCGAAAACTTTATGTGATATTCTAGGTTTCCATGATCTTGATGATTACTCTTTAATTTTGCACCTTGCGTATTCCACCATTAAAAAGCCAATGGGAAGAATTAATGATGTTCTCATTGTTGCAAATAAAAATTTGGTGCCCGTAGATTTTATCGTTCTTGATATAGATTGCAATCTTTCTTGCCCTAATATTCTTGGTAGACCTTTCCTTAGAACGATTGACGCGACTATTGATATGAAGGTAGGGAATATTAGATTCCAATTTCCATTAAAAAAAGGCATGGAACACTTTCCAAGAAATAAAGTCAAATTACCTTATGAATCTATCATGCGGGCTACTTATGAATTTAGTGCCAAAGATGGCACTCGTTAGATTTATCTTCGCTTTTATGCCTAGCTAGGGGCGTTAAACGATAGCGCTAGTTGGGAGGCAACCAAATTTTCTTTGTTTTTTTTGTTTTTGTTCCTGTTTAGTAATAAATATTGCATCTACCTTCTATTTAGATGTGTTTTTATCTTTTAATTAGTGTTTGTGCCAAGTAGAACCTATAGGATAACCTATGATGATAGTTGATTTGATTCTGCTGAAAAACAGAAACTTTGCGCGCATGAATTTAGTTTTGTTAAATCACAGAAATGTGCTTTTGCGTTGATTCTTTTTGCTGCTGATCAATAGACAAATTTTGCAGGACTTCCTATTTCGGTAGTATTTTTAGGGTTCCATAAGTTTGCGTTAGTTACATATTGCTACAGACTGTTCAGTTTTTGACAGATTCTGTTTTTCGTGTGTTGTTTGCTTATTTCGATGCATCTATGGCTAGTAAATTAGTTTATAAAACGTAGAGAAGTTGGATTACAGTAAGTTTAACACCAAAATAAATAAAGAATGAGTTCATTACAGTACCTTATGTGGTGGTTCTCTTTTCTTTCACTAACGGAGCTTATAAGATTTCCTGTTGAGTTTTGTGTTGTGAAGTTTTCAAGTTTTGGGTAAAGCTTTTATGGACTATGGAATAAGGAGTGGCAAGAGCCTAAGCTTGGGGATGCCCAAGGCACCCCAAGATATTCAAGGATAGCCAAAATCCTAAGCTTGGGGATGCCCCGGGAAGGCATCCCCTCTTTCGTCTTCGTTCATTGGTAACTTTACTTGGAGCTATATTTTTATTCGCCACATGATATGTGTTTTGCTTGGAGCGTCGTGTATTATATTAGTATTTGCTTTTTAGTTTACCACAATCATCCTTGCTGTACACACCTTTTGGGAGAAGCCTATTTGATTAGAATTTCCTAGAATACTCTATGTGCTTCACTTATATCTTTTGAGCTTGATAGTTTTTGCTCTAGTTCTTCACTTATATCTTTTAGAGCACGGCGGTGACTTATTTTTGTAGAAATTGCTAGTCTCTCAAGCTTCACTTATATTATTTTGAGAGTCTTTTAGAACAGCATGGTATTTGCTATGGTTATAAAATTGGTCCTAGAATGGTAGGCATCCAAGTTGGGTATAATAAAAACTATCATAGGAAGTTAATTGGATGCTATGATCAATTTGATACTTGATAATTGTTTTGAGATATGGAGGTAGTGATATTAAAGTCATGCTATTTGGGTGATTATGAATTTCAATAATGCTTGTGTTGAAGTTAGCAAGTCCCGTAGCATGCACGTATGGTTAAAGTTGTGTAACAAATTTGAAACATGAAGTGTACCTGGCTTGTGCATCCTTATGAGTGGCGGTCGGGTACGAGCGATGGTCTTTTCCGACCAATCTATCCCCCTAGGAGCATGCACGTAGTTCTTGATTTTTGATGACTTCTAAATTTTTGCAATAGGTATATGAGTTCTTTTGACTAATGTTGAGTTCATGGATTATACGCACTTTTACCTTTCCACCATTGCTAGCCTCTTCGGTAGCGTGCATTGCCCTTTCTCACCTTGAGAGTTGGTGCAAACTTCGCCGGTGCATCGAAACCCCGTGATACGATAAGCTCTATCACACATAAACCTCCTTATATCTTCCTCAAAACAGCCACCATACCTACCTATTATGGCATTTCCATAGCCATTCTGAGATATATTGACATGCAACTTTTCACCATTCCGTTTATCATCATCATGACATACTTTACTTTTGTCATATTGCCATTGCATGATCATGTAGTTGACATCGTATTTGTGGCAAAGCCACCATGCATTATTTTTCATACATGTCACTCTTGATTCATTGCACCATCCCGGTACACTACCGGAGGCATTCATATAGAGTCATATCTTCTTCTAGTTTCGAGTTGTAATTCATATTTTGTAATCAATGAAAGTGTGATGATCATCATTATTAGAGCATTGCCCAAAGAAGAAAAAAAAGAAAAAGAAGAAGAAAGGCAAAAAAAAGGCCCAAAAAAGGAAAAAATAAAAATAAATAAATAAAAAGGGCAATGTTACTATCTCTTTTTCCACACTTGTGCTTCAAAGTAGCACCTTGTTCTTCATGTAGTGAGTCTCATATATTGTGCTTCAAAGTAGCACCATGTTTTTCATATAGTGAGTCTCATAAGTTGTCTTTTTCATACTAGTGGGAATTTTTCATTATAGAACTTGGCTTGGATATTCCTACGATGGGCTTCCTCAAATGCCCTAGGTCTTCGTGAGCAAGCAAGTTGGATGCACACCAACTAGTTTTATTTTGTTGAGCATTCATTTATAGCTCTAGTGCATTCGTTGCATGGCAATACCTACTCCTCATGTTGACATCAATTGATGGGCATCTCCATAGCCCGTTGATTATCCTCGTCAATGTGAGACTTTCTCCTTTTTTGTCTTCTCCACACAATACCCATCATCATATTCTATTCCATCCATAGTGCTTTATCCATGGCTCACGCTCATGTATTGTGTGAAGGTTGAAAAAGTTTGAGATTATTTAAGTATGAAACAATTGCTTGGCTTGTCATCAGGGGTATAGAAGTTGGGAACATCTTTGTGTGACGAAAATGAAGCATAGCCTAACTATATGATTTTGTAGGGATGAACTTTCTTTTGCCATGTTATTTTGAGAAGACATGATTACTTTGATTAGTATGCTTGAAATGTTACTATTTCTTTTATCAATATGAACTTTTATTTTGAATCATTTGGATCTGAACATTCATGCCACAATAAAGAAAAATACATTAAGAATTATGCTAGGTAGCATTCCACATCAAAAATTCTCTTTTTATCATTTACCTACTCGAGGACGAGCATGAATTAAGCTTTGGGATGCTTGACACGTATCCAACGTATCTATAATTTTTTATTGTTCCATGCTATTATATTACCCCTTTTGGATGTTTATGGGCTTTATTTTACACATTTGTATAATTTTTGGGACTAACCTACTAACCGGAGGCCCAACCCGTATTGCTGTTTTTTTGCCTATTTCAGTATTTCGAAGAAAAGGAATATCAAACGGAGTCCAAACGGAATGAAACCTTCAGGAGCGTGATTTTTGGAACGAACGTGATCCAGAGGACTTGGAGTGTAAGTCAAGAAGCAGCCGAGGCCTCCACGAGATAGGAGGGCGCCCCCCTATAGGGCGTGCCCCCTGTCTCGTGGGCCCCTCGGGCGGCCACCGACGTACTTCTTCCTCCTATATAAGCCTACGTACCCCGAAAACATCCAGGGAGCCAACGAAACACAATTTCCACCGCCGTAATCTTCTGTATCCGCGAGATCCCATCTTGGATCCTTCGTCGGCGCTCCGCCTGAGGGGGAATCGACCACGGAGGGCTTCTACATCAACACCATAGCCCCTCTGATGAGTTGCGAGTAGTTTACCACAGACCTACTGGTCCATAGTTATTAGCTAGATGGCTTCTTCTCTCTTTTTGGATCTCAATACAATGTTCTCCCCGTCTCTTGTGGAGATCTATTCGATGTACACTCTTTTTGCGGTGTGTTTGTTGAGATCCGATGAATTGTGGGTTTATGATCAAGTTTATCTATGAATAATATTTGAATCTTCTCTGAATTCTTTTATGTATGATTGAGTTATCTTTGCAAGTGTCTTCGAATTATCAGTTTGGTTTGGCCTATTAGATTGATCTTTCTTTCCGTGAGAGAAGTGCTTAGCTTTGGGTTCAATCTTGCGGTGTCCTTACCCAGTGACAAAAAGGGTTGCAAGGCACGTATTGTATTGTTGCCATCGAGGATAAAAAGATGGGTTTATATCATATTGCTTGAGTTTATCCCTCTACATCATGTCATCTTGCTTAAGGCGTTACTGTGTTCTTATGAACTTAATACTCTAGATGCAGGTAGGAGTCGGTCGATGTGTGGAGTAATAGTAGTAGATGCAGGCAGGAGTCGGTCTACTTGTCACGGACGTGAGGCCTATATACATGATCATGCCTAGATAATCTCATAATTATTCACTTTTCTATCAATTGCTCGACAGTAATCTGTTCATCCACCGTAATACTTATGCTACCTTGAGAGAAGCCACTAGTGAAACCTATGGCCCCCGGGTCTATCTCTTATCATATTTTCTTCCAATCTACTTTTATTTGCATCTTTACTTTTTGCATCTATATTATAAAACACCAAAAATATATTTATCTTATCATACTATTTCTATTAGATCTCACTTTTGCAAGTGGTCGTGAAGGGATTGACAACCCCTTTATTGCGTTGGTTGCGAGTTCTTTGTTTGTTTGTGTAGGTGCGTGTGACTTTTGAGGCGCCTCCTACTGGATTGATAACTTGGTTCTCAAAAACTGAGGGAAATACTTACTCTACTATTGCGGCATCACCCTTTCCTCTTCAAGGAAAACCAACGCAAGCTCAAGACGTAGCACGGTCTATGATATCACATCACAATTCGAACTACATTTCTGCATTTGCCTTAATATCTCACTTGTACGAAAATTGTTAGCAGAAGAAAATTCGTTCTCGATGGACAACAAAATCTCGCAACTATACTGCACACTGCATTGCTCTTGTGAGTACCTCTTGCCCTGTATGACCATACTTACTTTCATAGTTGTTTGATTATGTAGCATCACTGCACATGTTAGCCTCGTAATCGTCCATTTGGTGGACATTATAAGATCCGTATGGACTCTTACATAAATTTAGAATCAACCCAATGCTTTTGAAGAGGTTTAGCTCTGCAGTCCTCTTGTAATGACTGAACGTGGTCTATCACTGTACTTACATTAACAGCTACTCCCTCCGTCCCATAATATAAGAACATTTTGTACAGTACACCAGTGTTCGAAACACTCTTGTATTATGGGAAGAGGGATTGGTTCATTTTGTAGCATTCTACATCTATCTCCCTCGCCCACCATTTACTTTAAAAGATCAGATCTATATTTAATCTTACCAACAAGTAGAATACACAGACGATGCCAGTGCAGAAGTGTAGCCCATTGCTCTTGTCAGTACATTTTGTCCTGTAACGCTTGTACTTCCAGGGATTGGTATTGATTATGTAGCATCAATCTGCATCTTATCTTCATTATCCTCTATCCCTTCCAGTATTATCATATCTATAATTACTCTCTACAAAATGTAGAGTACAGGCAATGCTTATGAAGAAGATTATGTGCTAAAATTCTTGAGTTATCCTTCCCTTGACATGGAGAAGGGCATTATAAAGCCGGTGTTAACTGTTAATGTAAGTCAGTACTTCTAAAGCCTTTATCCTCAACTGCTGTTTAATTTGCTCATACTCCCTATCGTTTACTGCTTTTTAGTTTGCTGTTTCTACCAAAATGCATGTTCGCAAGAACCATAAGTTCTAAGTTATACTTGTAAAACCAAATTCCTTATTCATACCATGCACATTACATAATACTCCCTATATGTATGCTTGTTTTTGTGGATCTATAATCCAGTGTGTGGTGAAGCAGCCCACGTTTGCACCTTGTCATCTCCTGTTTTATCTTACTGATGTGGCTGATGATATGAACAACATGCCATGCACATTATCCAAAATAGATACAATGACTTTCTTTGCGCTTCATCTATGCTTGTTATGTTGACATGGTAATCCAGTAGTGTGGTGAAGCTCCCCGCATTATGAACAATGCCAAATTATGCTATTGATATTTTGAACTTACTCTTTATTTTCTAATTTGAAATTGGATGGAATTGACAGCACAATTATCATCTTTGTTTATACACGTGCAAAACATGTCATCTCTCTGCTTTGTTTCAGGGTGATATGCCTAATGGCATGCACAAGTTTGCTGAAGGTTCACAGCCTTGCACAGCCTTGCTCACAGCCTTGCTATGACCGACATGCTAGGCCGGTCTCACAGCCTTGCTCAGCAGCTTGCGGAAGCTATAACCGACATGCTAGGCCGGTCTCACAGCCTTGCTCAGCAGCTTGCGTAGCAGTTCCCCCGCAAGGCTAAGCTTTGTTGAACTGTCTTGGAAGTGGTCTCGGTTCAATATTATTTTGTTACTCTGCAATGGTTCCCAGTTTTTGTAATCTGCTTCTTCGTTGCGCTTTATGATCACTGGTGGCGAACTTCGATGCCCAGCAGATGTAATACACCTTAAATCCTTTATTGTATAGTGTAGGTTTATTCTTAGTTACTATACCGTAATTTCTTTATTGTATAGACTAGGTTCGTTCTTAATTCCTACTAGTTACTGCCATCATTCGCTATCTGGAAAAAATATCAGATGTTTTAGTTGGGTCTTTTGTCGAAGGGTTTTTAGCGGGCCACAATTGGGCCGGCCTACGTCTTTCTTGGGCCCGAATGATTGGGGCCTTCACACATTGCGTCAGGCCCAAACTTACACCGGCCTATGTTTTAGTTGGGTCTTTTGTCGACCCAGTGCTTAGTTTGGCCCAGGTAGCGTTGGGCCATTAACAGGCTGAATATTGTACTGGCCTGTTATGGCCGAGATGAAACCACGGGCCTTTAGTAGGCCAAAATGCATGTTGGGCCTCAATTTTCACTAGTCGTCGATGGGCCTTCAGCATGCCAAAATGTAGACCGGGCCTTTTTGGGCCCAGTTAGCTCACGGGCCATTACCAGGCCGAAACACATCTCGGGCGTTAGTTGGCCCACTGGTATCATGGGCGTTTAGGAGGCCGAAAGCTTAGTACAGGCATCAACGGGCCGAATTACACGACAGGCCTTTAACAGGCCCAAAGTCGCGTTGGGCTTAACTGTTGCCACCTTTGGCACAGGCCGTTAGTGGGCCCGATGTCCCGTCGGACCATATATGTCCCATGGGCAGCACGGGCCATTCCCAGGCCGAAAGTCACACCGGGCTGAAATGGGCCCATGTCTACATTAGGCCTCTAACAGGACGAAAGTAACTGGGTTGTAGTTGGGCCCAAATATTCGGTGAACAATTAACGGGCCAGATCTGGCTTCGGGCCGCAAATGGGCCCAAATATTGGTCAAACAATTAACAGGCCAGATCTGGCTTCGAGCCGTAAATGGGCCCAAATATTGGGCAAACAATTAATGGTCCAGATCTAGCTTCGGGCCGTAAATGGGACTTTATTAAGCAGGTAGATATTGGGCTGGCTCACTAGTACCTGATTAAGTACTATGGGCCTTTGACTGGGCCGGCCTTTTTAACCTATATGGGCCTCTGTTGGGCCCAGCCACGTGTCGACGTATCATAGGCATGTCTCCTCCAATGGACGAGCAACATCTGGCCCACTAACGAACTGACATGTGTTCCCTTCGGCCAATCAGAATTTTACACATGGAAATTTGCCATTGGTCAGGGCTGTTAACGGGTTATCGGATCCAAAATCCGACCTGATAGCTTAACGACATTCCGTTATGGTGGATGCCACGTGTCGGTCACTTTGACAAAAGCACTTCTATGACGCACGATTTATCATCATGGAAGTGGACACTTCCGTGATGATAATTTTGGTAATGTCATGGAACACTTCTACGACAGCACAGGTATGACTATCTTGATTCTGTCATAAAATCGTCATGGATGTACATGCATGACAAAAAACGTGACCTACTGTGACAAACACGTATCATCACGGAAGTGTATTTTTTGTAGTGTGTAGCATATTTCTACAACCCATCAACACAACTCTAAACAAGGATAGAGTCATGAACAATGCAAGTATCAACGGGCTATGCAATAGAGGCAAGCCTAGCAAGGTTGCCATTCAAGACATATCATGCACTCGATGAAACAATGAAAATACTATTATGATGTAAAAAATTTCATCATGGTCAAAGGGCTGCTTGCCCGCTTCATCAGAGTCTTCAAATCTTCTGGCCATCTCCGAGTATTTCGTCTACTTAGTCAACTAACGTCGGAAACAATCATAGTAAGCAACACAACAAGGCAAAAATAAAAGTGCTCTAAAATGTGGATTAGACTTTTCTAGGATACCTTTGGTCATATAAAAAGTAACCAAAGTGGTTTCATTGGGATTAGATTAATGGGTATTTTTGGACATTTCAATATGAAGGATTCAAGGGATTAATGGATTTGTAAGAAGAAATGACCAAAGGCACCCATTTAACAAGGACTGATTTTGGAAGCATCTAGGAGTTGGTTTCACTAGATTTGGAGTTCAAATGATTTCCTACGGATTTGCAAAGTTGGCTAGATATGTAGAAATGGACTAATATTTGATGTGGCACAGAAGGTATTGGCATAAATGTTCAAAAACTAGGTAATGAACATATAAGTATCTAGGAATTTAAATCATGGAAATTGGATCAAAAATGGGCCCTCTGTGATTTTCTAAAATTTATCATAGAAATGGAAAAATGGGATTTCGTAAATATTTGTGAAGGAAATGTTTCTGGAAAAATGTGCAACACTGACGCCGGCGGGCGGCTTCGGGAGAGGATGGACATGACCCCATGGTGCACTAGGGTAGGGGAGAAGGAGTGGGAGGGCTCCACTGGTCTGCGGTACTTCCCCTGGTGGTTAAAGGAGAGCAGGAGAGGCTTTGGTTTGCCGGAGCCGGGTGGAGGCCGACGGTGACAATGGCGGCTATGGAGAGGGAAGGAGGGCACAAGGGGGAGAGAGGGGGTGTCTGAGATGTGCAAGGGAGAGAGGAAGTTTGGACCGAGGTGAAAGAGAGAGAGAGAGTCGTGGTAGTTCAAATGGGCGTGGCCGTGGTGCACCATGGGCGGTGTACGCGCGCCCTCGGGCGAGCTCGCAAAAGGAGAAGGAGGGCGAGGGAGCAGGGTCCCCACCATGTGGCATGTTGAGGACGTTGAAGCGGTCTCAGGGGACATGATCCCGGTGCCCAAGGTCGACGGGTGCCTTGGAATGGGCAAGCTACGGTTCGGTGGTGCACTGTAGCGCGCTCCAGAGCGCAAACTCTTCCCGCCATGGCATTGTTCATGAGCCATGGGCATGTCCTCTAGTGTCTGGGAGGTTTGGGGGAAGTAAACAACGTCGACATGGCCTTGGATGCCCTGGTGAACCACTAGGAGAGAGGTGGGGTTGAGAGAGAGTGATAAATGGGTTGTCTAGAGAGGAAAAGTGAAGTTTTCCCCTTGAGCTCTGGTTGGGAGGGACTTACTCGAGGTAGAGGGTGACCAGATGAAACTCTAGTAAAAAGTTGATTTCAAGGAGAATAGTGTAAGTGGTCGAAATGGTGATTTTGGAAAAATGACAGAAGGTGTTTGATGCATATTTGGGCAAGCAAATGAAGTCCAATTTACATGAAAATAATAGGGTCAAAGGGCATATAAGAATGGGTCTGATCACCAAGTTTGAGCTTATTTTGAGAAAGTTGCCAATGTAACTTTGGTAAACCCTAGAAATCAACAGAAATGAATTTTCCAAGATTTAGTCATGCAAATCTTTTCTCTTTGATGCACCACTTGGTGTAGTGTCATCATTTGAGGATCTGAGCATGTCCACAAAATTTGGGAAGAAACGGAGAAGTGGTAATGTAGAGTTGTTCAAATTTAGATCTAGACAGAGAGGATTTTGGGGTACTTTGATCAAGTTATACTGTCCTACAACTTGTGACATTTGGTCTAGATGAATAGTTAGACCATTTTAGCATGTGCACCAAGTTTGAGGGCATTTGGACATGTTTGGCAATGTAAAGTGGCTCAAACTTAAAAATGGACATAAGTAGTTTTGAGGGGTTTTGATGAAGTTCCATTGACCTTCAAGACATGAGGCTTGGCAAGATCATGAAATATGCCATATGTGACATCTAGAATTTTCTTGGAATTAATGAAAAATATTTCCTTTGTAAATATTTCGAAAGCTTGATATATCCAGAAAGGGTTTTTGAGGGATTTGACCAATATTTTGAACATGGCCATGTGTTGAAGCTCATATATATGGACAATATATGTCCATTGATCTCCCTAAATTTTCTCAAATATTTTTGAAACATTGAAATTATTGTAACCTATTAAAGGCCATTTATGGCCTTAATAAAAAGCCTTTAAATAAAATAGAAAAGTAACTTTGAAAATAATATTTTTGTTGTTTTTGGCAGTCCTATATCTAATAGGATTCAAATATAATTTTGAAAGATTCTTTACACCCTTAATTGATTACTTGAAGTTCATGTCTTAATTCAGGGGATTTTTGGAAAAACTATTTTAGAAAATACTTTTTAGCCAAAATATTTTTGTAAGAAAATACTACTCACATGGAATGATCATTGGGCAAAGTTTTGGATCAAGGAGGAGGAGTACAAGAGTTGGGGGATTTGTTTGATTTTTAGAGCACTTGCAACCAACACACAAAAATCAAATCAAGCAAAGACCAAAACAGTCAAAAGTTTTGTCAAACCACATTTTATCATGATTTATTAGCTTAAGTGTTGTGGCATGAAAATCAGGGTGTGACAGACCTACCCCCCTAACAAGAATCTCGTCCCAGAGATTCCCAAACTAGGCATGGAAAGGAATACAAAAACCTGGATCCGGGGTAGTCTTCACGTCCTCATACTGCTTCTGCTTCCGATTGTGCTCCACTAAGACTTGAAGTACTTGATGACGTGGCTTCGTGTGTGATGTTCTGTTTGATCCAGGTTGCTAAGGGGTCTCTTGCATAAGTCAGGTTGGTCCAAGGGTCGATGGCTCGGTGATCGATGTCCTTGTCGAGGTCGGGCTAGTTAGGAAGTTGGAAACACTTACGGGGTTGTGACGCGTGGAAAACATTGTGCATAGTGGGTAACTGAGGTGGTAACTCTAGCCGGTAGTTGTCTACTCTTTGTCTTGAAGTTATCTTGGAGGGGGTCGATAAGGCTTGGTGTGAGCTTTCCTTTAACATGGAAATGCTTTGTTCTTTTGAGAGGACTGGGTTATCTATACACATGGTCTTCGACACGGAAGTTTGCTTCTTGACGACAGCGGTTGGAGTAGTTATCCTCCTTGACATGGTGGTCAAATGTTCCCTAACTAGCTGAACGGCTCTTCTTTTGTCTTCGGGTAGACAAGTAGGTCACCAATCCAAGTACTCCCTGAAGTCTCCATTCATGGGGTACATAAGGTGGGATGGGCATTGATTGTGGTCACGGTTGAGTGTTGGCCAAGGTCTTCTCGATCTAGAGCCAAAGTCCATGGTCATGATCCGGCCATGTTGTGGCTTGGTGGGGCTTAAGGGTTTCAAGGATTCTAGTGTGTGGGTGAACGTTTGTCATCTTATCCTTAAGCATGATTTCTGAGATGCCAATAGTTCTACCTAGTCCTTCAAACAAATCGCATCATATTACCAAAAGAATCATCTTGTTTAGGTCAACTCCAATCACCACTCATGCTATTTGTAACCTCATGGCTCCCAAGAGGAGGTCTAACAAAATCATACATGTCAACTATCCCCAAACTCATATCTATGCAAAAAATCCATGGGTAGAACATACAAGCTGCTAAGCTTGAATTAAACATCACAATCCAAGTACTCAACTTATCCTTCCAAGGTCCAAGATAGTGCATTTCTATCCTAAGGAAACACGTCGCATGCCACTCCAAGATCTTGTTTCATTCCTATGAATCAACTCCAATAGTCCCTTAACTTCCATTAATCACTACATAATCCATTAATTCTACAAATCCAATGTCTATTGCGTCCAACATGATCTTCTAAAGTCCCTACAACTCCCAAATCCTTGAAAGGGCTGTCCTTACTATAGTCAGTGCACCAATTCCCGTTATCATGATTTGATAAACTCCAATGTCAAGCTTAAATAGATCCCTAAATCAACTCCAACACTTAATTGAATCTCCTAGTTTATTGTCCATCGAGAAACATGGCATCATGATTGAGTTCATTAGTCTATGTACAATTTACTCTAAACCATGTAGACTTACTCAGCATCACCTATTTAATCCAGATCTCATGTCCAACGAGAATTCCTACATATTCCCACAAGTCATTATCGTAATGTCAACAATCTCCTATTGATATCATCTGATCAAGTCAAATTCTTACTCCTCCAAGAATCTCAGCTTGTGATCATTATTGTCCTACTAAATCCAATTTACTTTAGGGTGATGAAAGCTAAGCTATCCTATTAATATGATCCCACCAAGTTCATCGATCAACATGAAAGCCTCATAATCCACCAAAGAGTCTCAGATAAATCCTCAAGGTTACTAGTGTAGCCTCATCAAGTCATTTGCCCTCAAATAGGTCTTCCCTATGGCATCGTCACTTCTGGTTTTATCTTAGGATGATAATGTGCTAGTTCACTATGTCTACTTGTTCCATAATGAACCCAGGGATTAGCAAAGGTTACTAAAGCTTAAATGGTTCTCTTGCAATTCTGTAGGTTAAGCTCATGGTTAAGGATTCGAGTTGGGTTCTCTCGTGAAGTCTCGAAGGGTCTAGGGATGGTTTTCCAGTCTTGAGCAGTAAACATAACTCTGTGGGGTTGCACTTGGTCAAGGAGGCTGTAGCAAAAGTCCTCATTGCTAGTTGGTTGCCGAGGTAGAATCCTTGGTGTATCTTGTCTTGCCGGTCTTTAGTTGAGGAGAGAGATGAGAGGGAAAAGTAGCATAGAGGAGGGCAATGCCAAAAGGGGGTTCTATAGTGCAAGTGTAAACAAACAGGTGCAAAAAGGGCCAAACAAAAGAAACAAGGTAAGGAAGGTGATATAGTCGCGTACTTGTTGCTAGGGCAAAAGTGCGACCTATATCAAAATACAAACAAATAAAAACAAGCAACACACAATCATGGTTTTATTCGAACCATCATCCAGACTCGACTGCGCATAGGGGGTACACGACTCATCCTACCCTAGGGGTTCTCGGACTCAGTAGTCGTGCTTTGCTCTGTCTCTCGTGCAGTCTTCTGGATTTTCCTCCGGTGTCACTATGTCTCTTGTAGTTGTTCGATGAAACAATCCGGGTTGAGCCTGAAGAGTCTTCAATAACTTCTTGCCTGTTGAAGTGATGGGGTGAAGGTGGCTCCTCGTAGCTGGCATTGACTTGGTCTTCTTTTGTCTTCTTAATCATGGCGATCCCTTTTGCCTTCTAAGGTGTCGAGGGTACCAGGTAGGCAATCCTTTATGCAGTGACATTAACAAGGCAGAATAGAGGTCCAACCCATCAGTTATGTTGATGACAACATCGACACCAAGATCGTTGGATGAAGAGAACCATTTTCCTGCTCACTATAGTGAGGCGGACCAAATGGCGATGTTCTCATTAATCGGTGGTTTCCGACACAACAATGGTAAGGATAGGGTTGCTCTGTCAGCGACGTATATCACAACCTTGCATATCTTATGCCATGTTCATCGCAAGACAAGATTGCATCATCCTGGGGCCGTGTCAAGGGTGTCACCATCTTCCGAGTCTTGGTTTCTTCGATCCTTGAGAAGGTGTCTTCTGTCTTGTCGTGGTGTCACCAAACTTGTGTTCAGAAGATGTGGGTGAATGTTTGGCAAGGCATCTTCCTTCTAGATTATCCACGAGGATTGCAAGGAATCCTGTGGTTAGGGGCATAAGGGTACTAGCGACCATTTGCAAAAGTTTTGAACGGGAAGAGACTAATAAGGAAAATATACCTTAGTTTTTGGAAAAACTCACAAGGGAAGAGATGTATAGATAGTCTTTAAAAATTAGTGATAGTTTTGAAAGCAGTTTTACCCTAACTAACAGCCATGCTAACTAAGGCTTTCTATAGTCAGGATGGCTCTGATACCAGCTCTGTGGGGACCCCGACTCATAAGCCGTGATCACCGAATGCACGTGTACTGTGATCACAGAGATCAATGCTCACTGAACACACAGAAGTTGTATAACAAGAGTCTTACATCCATACATACCATCTTACACAATTTATGACCATTATGGTTAAGTATTCATAAACTCGTAGCGGAAATCTTCAACGATAGCGTGAGCCCATGCCATCTTCCTTAACCCTACAGGCATTCTTACTAGGAAGCGTCCCATCTCGCATGTTCGTCACCAAGGTAGTCTTCATTATATCATGTTCTTTCATGTCTAGCCAATAAAATAACCAGTGGAAATCCAATGAGTACTTTGAATGTGCTCCCAAGCAACCCAAGAGTGAGAACAGAATAAATATGCAAGGCTCTACTGCTAAATTGGTGTTTTTGTGGAAAGCTAGTTTTTCTCATGCAAGTATGATCAACATTTATCAAGGACATGAATGCGTGTGCAACAAGTATCAGGAGGTTACAGACATCAACATTGAGAAAGAGTTATCAACAACTCATGCTCAAGCTCATCGTGACTTCCTCATGAATCATATCAACAATAATACAAAATTGTGTTGTTTTTTAGAAACATATGGACATAGTCTAAGCAACACAACCCAACTGTCCTTGACCATGGACACGGCTATTCGAATAGTTTGACACTCTTCAGAGGTTGCACACTTTACCCACAAGATCCGGGAAGCTTTCGTGTCATCCATGACTCGCTGTACGTCAAGTACCCGGGGTAAGCACCCGATCACTACCTTTCCCTAGCCAAGACTAACATAGAGTCCACTCGATTGGCAACAGCCCCCGTCCCACAGTTATGTTTTAGTTCAGTGGAGCCACGCTCCCATATCTATCACATAACGTGAGCACGTGGGTACCAACAGTGTGTCCGGTGCCCTGTGAAGACAGTCATGGTTGCCTATCCAAGAACGACCCTGTCCCGAGAGTGACCACACAAATGCCATCACTAGTAATGAGGGCATCCATGCTAGCATGAACTAGGTAATCAATAATTCCTCGGCCCATAAGGGGTAGTGTGGTTTTACATGTTTGGTTGGGACGGTAGACAATCTTTAATCTAATCCATCTCTATAAACAACACCTTCATCAAGCCTCGTTACACTACTTCTCCACCAAGAAGTGACCTAGTTCATCATCATCTCCCAAGGGCATCAGTGGCACCCACTTGGGCTATTTTCATGTATGTCAAACCACACTTGTTTCTTTCCATGCATAACCCTGACCCATTTTGCGTAGCCAACTACTATAGCATATTTCTACAACCCACCAACACAACCCTGAACAAGGATAGAGTCATGAACAATGCAAGTCTCAATGGGCTTTGCAACAGAGGTAAGCCTAGCAAGGTTTCCATTCAAGATATATCATGCACTCGATGAAACAAAGAAAATGCTATTATGATGTAAAATGGTTCATCATGGTCAAAGGGCTGCTTGCCTGGTTCGTCAGAGTCTTCAAATCTTCTGGTGCATCTCCAAGTATTTCATCTACTTCATCAACTAACGTTAGAAACAATCATAGTAAGCAACACAACAAGGCAAAAATAAATGTGCTCTAATATGTGGATTGGAATTTTCTAGGATACCTTTGGTCATATGAAAAATGACCAAAGTGGTTTCATTGGGATTGGATTAATGGGTATTTTTGGAATATGTCAGTATGAAGGATTCAAGGGATTAATGGATTTGTGAGAGGTAATGAACAAAGGCACCCATTTAACAAGGAATGGTTTTAGAAGCATCTAGGAGTTGGTTTGACTGGATTTGGAGTTCAAATGATTTTCCTACGAATTGGCCAAGTTGGCTACATATGAAGAAATGGACCAATATTAGATGTGGTACATAAGGTATTGGGATAAATGTTCAAAACTAAGTAATGAAAATATACGTACCTAGGAGTTTGAATCATGGCATTTAGATCAAAATTGGGCCCTCTGTGATTTTCTAAAGTTCATCACTGATATGGAAAAATGGGATTTCATAAATATTTGTGAAGGAAATGTTTCTGGAAAAATTTGCAAATAGCACCCTGTGATATATCATGAATTTAGGAACTACTCGAAATTTGAATCATCAAATTTGGAGCAAATACGAATATTTGGGAGATTTTACAATTCTCTAGAAAAACGAAAAAAGATAAAGATAAGGGTATACCTAATACTACGTGATGGCCCACAAGTATAGGGGATTTATCGTAGTCCTTTCGATAAGTAAGAGTGTCGAACCCAACGAAGAGCAGAAGGAAATGACAAGCGGTTTTTAGTAAGGTATTCTCTGCAAGCACTGAAATTATCAGTAACAGATAGTTTTGTGATAAGGTAATTCGTAACGGCTAACAAGTAATGGAAGTAAATAAAGTGCAGCAAGGTGGCCCAATCCCTTTTGTAGCAAATGACAAGCCTGGAAAAATTCTTATATAGAGAAAAGAGCTCCCAAGGACACATGGGAATTATCGTCAAGCTAGTTTTCATCACGCTCATATGATTCACGTTTGGTACTTTGATAATTTGAAGTGGACCGGTGCTTGGGTACTGCCCTTTCTTGGACAAGCATCCCACTTATGATTAACCCCTATTGCAAGCATCCGCAACTACAAAAGAAGTATTAAGGTAAACCTAACCATAGCATGAAACATATGGATCCAAATCAGCCCTTACGAAGCAACACATAAACTAGGGTTTAAGCTTCTATCACTCTAGCAACCCATCATCTACTTATTACTTCCCAATGCCTTCCTCTAGGCCCAAACAATGGTGAAGTGCCATGTAGTCGACATTCACATAACACCACTAGAGGAGAGACAACATACATCTCATCAAAATATCGAACAAATACCAAATTCACATGACTACTTATAACAAGACTTCTCCCATGTCCTCAGGAACAAACATAACTACTCACAAATCATATTCATGTTCATAATCAGAGGGGTATTAATATGCATAAAGGATCTGAACATATGATCTTCCACTGAATAAACCAACTAGCATCAACTACAAGGAGTAATAAACACTACTAACAACCCAAGGTACCAATCTGAGGTTTGGGGACAAAGATTGGATGCAAGAGATGAACTAGAGTTTGAGAGGAGATGGTGCTGGTGAAGATGTTGATGAAGATTGACCCCCTCTCGATGAGAGAATCGATGGTGATTACGATGGTGATGATTTCCCCCTCCCGGAGGGATATTTCCCGATCAGAACAGCTCCGCCGGATCTGTAGATTGGTTCTGCCAAGGTTCCGCCTCGCGGCGGCGGTGTCTCGTCCCGAAAGCTTGATTATAATTTTTTCTAGGGTAAAAGACTTCATATAGCAGAAGATGGTCAATGGAGGACTGCTAGGGGGGCCTGAGGCAGGGGGCGCACCTAGGGGGTATGGCGCGCCCCCCACCCTCTGGTACTTTCTTCGCCCAGTATTTGTTATTAATCCAAAAATGACTTTCGTGGAGTTTCAGGACTTTTGGAGTTGTGCAGATAGGTCTCTAATATTTGCTCCTTTTCCAGCCCAGAATTCCAGCTGGCGGCATTCTCCCTCTTCATGTAAACCTTATAAAATAAGAGAGAAAAGGCATAAGTTTTGTGACATAACGTGTAATAACATCCCATAATGCAATAAATATCTATATAAAAGCATGATGCAAAATGGACGTATCAACTCCGCCAAGCTTAGACCTCCCTTGTCCTCAAGCGGAAGCCAAAATTGCAAAATATGTCCACATGTTTAGAGATAGAGGTGTTGATAAAATAAAATACGGACATGAGGGCATCATGATCATTCTTATAATAGCAACATATATCTATATATATATTTTCATATGATTACTTATGTAAACTAAAAATCTATTCACAATGTCAAGTATGAATCAAAAACTTCACTGAAAACTAACAAATTATGATCTCGGTCATTGAGGCAATTGCAATTCATCATAACATCGGAAAGAGTGGATATAAGAGCTTTTTAGCAAGTCCACATACTCAACTATCATTTAGTCTTTCACAATTGCTAACACTCACCCAATACTTATGGGTATGAATACACAGACAAAGATAGGGGCTTATAGTGTTGCCTCCCAACCTTTTTCCTCAAGGGTAATGTCAACAATAATAGTTCATGCTAACTTGCATCCAATTGGATATATATATCAGGATCTTTCCAACACAAGGTGCTTGCCAAAGGATAAAATGTAAAATGGAAAGTTGAAGATCACCATGGCTCTTGCATAATGTAAGACAAAAGTAAAAGATATGTCCTTCGCAGAGGAAAGCAGAGGTTGTCATGTGCTTTTATGGTTGGATGCACGAAATCTTAATGCAAAATAACGTCACTTTATATTGCCACTTGTGATATGGACATTTATTATGCAGTCCGTCGCTTTTATTGCTTCCATATCACAAGATCGTATAAAGCTTATTTTCTCCACACTAATAAGTCAAACATATTTAGAAAGCAATTTTTATTGCATGCAACATGACAACTTACTTGAAGGATCTTACTCAATACATAGGTAGATATGGTGGACTCTCATGGCAAAACTGGGTTTAAGGATATTTGGAAGCACAAGTAGTATCTCCACTTGGTGCAAGCAATTTGGCTAGCATGAGAGGGAAAGGCAAGCTAAACATGTTGGATGATCCATGAAAATATACTTTATTTCGGATATAAGAAAACATAACTCATTACGTTTTCTTCCTTGTCCAACATCAACTCTTTAGCATGTCATATTTTAATGAGTGCTCACAATCATAAAAGATGACCAAGATAGTGTATTTATATGTGAAAACCTCTCTTTCTTTATTACTTCCTATTAATTGCAACGATGACCGAAACTATGTTTGCCAACTCTTAACAACTTTTATTCATTATACTCTTAATATGTGAAGTCATTACTCTCCATAAGATCAATATGATCTCTTTTATTTCTTTTTATTTTTATTCCCTCAAGATCAAAGTAAGATAATAAAGCCCTTGACTCAACACTAATCTTTATTATATATAGGTCACGGACTCGATTACATAGATGAATCATAAAAGCAAAACTCAAAACTAAATCATGCCAAAACTTTATTCTACTAGATCAAAATATTACCAAAAGTATCGAACTAAGAAAAACTGTAAAGATAGGAGTATAATGATGATACGATACCAGTGCACCTCCCCCAAGCTTGGTAGTTGCCAAGGAGAGTGCCCATACCCATGTTATTATGTCTCCTTCTTCGGAGGTGGTGATGATGGAGTTGTTGATGATGTAGGCTTGTCGTCCATCTTCCAAGGCATAGGCTCACCATCATAGAAGGATGATCGAGTCTCCGGGATCCTCAAATCTGCAACCAAACTCATCCTCTTGAATCTATGTTCATACTCATCGTTTTGGTTTTGCAGGTCATAGATCTCGGCTTGGAGGTGCTCGATTTTCTCATGAAGCTTGAAGATGGTCTCCCCAGTGTTCTTGGCATCCAGCTTGTGGTTGTTGGTGAACTCCGTGGTCATCATCTTTTTGGCGTTGAGTCTGTGTTCCACCATCCTTTGGCACATGAAAACTTGTTGTTCCATTGCTTCGAGTCTTGTCTCCACGCTTCCGGTGCTCCTTGGTCCTTCAACATCGCGGATGTGTAGCACCCCCTCACGCATCTGAATGGTTTGAGGGTGTTGCAGCACCTCCGCGAGGTAGGGGCAGATGACCTTCTTGAAAACATGTCCTTGGGGGCGCTTGAAGACGTCATGGTGATGTAGATCTGTCAGAAAAACAGCTCGAAACAAAGACAGAGGATATTTGCGTGATACGGTGTCAAAACCTTCGAGAGATTATACAATGAATTTTTACCGACCAAAAGAAGTATTGTGCAAGAAAACGGAGTCCGGAGAGCACACGAGGTGCCCACGAGGCAGGGGGCGCGCCCTCCACCCTCGTGGATGCCTCGTGTCCTTCCCGGACTACTTCTTATTTTCCTATTTTCTTAAATATTCCAAAATGGAGAAAAATTTCTATTAGAACTGTTTTGGAGTCGGTTTCCTTACCGTACCACATACCTATTCCTTTTCGGAGTCTGAAACATTCTGGAAAGTGTCCCTTATGTATTCCTCCGGGGTTACAGTTTCAATAACATTGGTTTCAACATTTATAGGATTACCTGAGATATAATGTTTGATTCTTTGACCGTTTACCACCTTCGGACTTGTGCCTTCGAAGTTGTTGATTTTTATGGCACCGGAATGATAGGCCTCCTCGATAATGTAAGGCCCTTCCCATTTAGAGAGGAGGTTTCCTGCAAAAAATCTTAAACGAGAGTTGAATAGCAACACATAATCACCTACATTAAACCCACGCTTTTGTATTCTTTTATCATGCCATCTTTTAAATTTTTCTTTAAACAATTTGGCATTCTCATAGGCTTGAGTTCTCCATTCATCAAGTGAGCTAATGTCCAATAACCTCTTCTCACCGGCAAGTTTGAAATCATAATTGAGCTCTTTAATGGCCCAATATGACTTATGTTCCAGTTCGAGAGGTAAGTGACATGCTTTTCCATAAACCATTTTATATGGAGACATACCCATAGGATTTTTATATGCAGTTCTATAAGCCCATAATGCATCATCAAGTTTCTTGGACCAATTCTTTCTAGATCTATTAACAGTCTTTTGCAAAATCAATTTAAGCTCTCTGTTACTAAGTTCTACTTGGTCACTAGACTGTGGGTGATATGGAGATGCAATTCTATGATTAACATCATACTTAGCAAGCATTTTACGAAAAGAACCATGAATAAAATTTGAACCACCATCAGTCATTAAATATCTAGGGACTCCAAACCTCAGAAAAATAACTTCTTTAAGCATCTTAATAGATGTGTTATGATCAGCACTACTAGTTGGAGTAGCTTCTACCCACTTAGTAACGTAATCAATAGCAACTTAAATATGTGTATACCCATTAGAGGAAGGAAACGGTCCCATATAATCAAAGCCCCAAACATCAAATGGTTCAATAACAAGAGAATAATTCATAGGTATTTCTTGACGTCTACTAATATTACCAATTCTTTGACATTCATCACAACACAAGACAAACTTACCAACATCCTTGAAGAGAGTAGGCCAATAAAAACCGGATTGTAGTACCTTATGTGCAGTTCTATCTCCAGCGTGGTGTCCTCCATAAGCCTTGGAATGACACTTGTGCAGGATCTATTCCTATTCATGCTCAGGTACACAATGTCTAATAACACCATCTACTCCTTCTTTATAAAGGTGTGGGTCATCCCAGAAGCAATGTCTTAAATCATAGAAAAACTTTTTCTTTTGCTAGTATGTGAAACTAGGTGGTATAAATTTAGAAACAATGTAATTAGCATAATCAGCATACCAAGGAGCAGTATGAGAAGCAATTATGACAGGTAATTGTTCATCAGGAAAGGTATCATCAATAGGTAGTGGGTCATCAAGAACATTCTCTAACCTAGACAAGTTGTCTGCAACGGGGTTCTCAGCTCCCTTTCTATCAATAATATGCAAATCAAATTCTTGTAGCAAGAGAACCCATCTAATAAGTCTAGGTTTAGCATATTTCTTTTCCATAAGATATTTAATAGCAGCATGATCAGTGTGAACAGTTACTTTAGAATCAACAATACAAGGCCTGAACTTATCACAAGCAAATACAACTGCTAAAAATTATTTTTCAGTAGTAGCATAATTTCTCTGGGCACTATCTAGAGTTTTACTAGCATGTTGAATAACGTTTAGTTTCTTATCAACTCTTTGTCATAGAACAGGACATACGGTATAATCACTAGCATCACACATAATTTCAAAGGGTAAATTCCAATCAGGTGGCTGAACAATAGGTGCTGAAATCAAAGCTTTCTTAAGTATTTCAAATGCTTCTACACAATCATCATCAAAGACAAAAGGAATATCTTTTTGTAAGAGATAAGTTAGAGGCTTTGAGATTTTAGAGAAGTCCTTAATGAACCTCCTATAAAAATCGGCATGACCAAGGAAACTTCTTATACCTTTAATGTATTTAGGACACGCCATCTTTTCAATAGCATCAACTTTAGCTTTATCAACCTCAATACCTCTTTTAGAAATTTTATGCCCCGAAACAATGCCTTCATTAACCATAAACTGGCACTTCTCCCAATTGAAGACAAGACTAGTATCTTTGCATCTCTGCAAAACTCGATCAAGGTTGCTCAAGCAATCATCAAAAGAAGATCCATAAATGGAGAAATAATCCATGAAAACCTCAACAATTTTTTCCCAAAAGTTAGAGAATATAGCCATCATGCATCTTTGAAAGGTAGCAGGTGCATTACATAGACCAAAAGGCATACGTCTATAAGCAGAAGTACCGAAAGGGCAAGTAAAAGTGGTCTTTTCTTGATCCTCTTTTGACACAGGTATTTGAGAGAAACCAGAGTAACCATCTAGAAAGCAAAAATGTGTATGTTTGGATAATATTTCTATAATTTGATCAATAAAAGGCAAAGGGTAATGATCCTTTTTAGTAGCTTTATTTAATTTGGGGAAATCAATTACCATCCTATAACCTATAACAATTCTTTGTGGGATCAATTCATCTTTATCATTAGGAACAATAGTAATACCTCTGTTCTTAGGGACACAATGGATAGGACTTACCCACTGACTATCAGCAACCAGATAAATTATACCTTCCTCCAGGAGCTTTAGTATTTCTTGCCTAGTAAGGATTTAACCGTCGTTGGTGATCAACAACTGGTTTGGCGTCTTTCTCCAATTTTATTTTGTGTTGACATAGAGTGGGACTAATGCCTTTAAGATCATCAGGAGTATATCCAATAGCAGCACGGTGCTTCTTCAAAGTTTTCAATAATTTCTCCTCTTCCTCCTCTGAAAGGTTAGCACTAATAATAACAAGATTTATCTTCTTTTCATCAAGATAACCCTATTTAAGAGTATCAGGTAGTGGTTTAAGCTCAAACACGAGATCACCCTTGGGTGGTGGAGGATCCCCTAGAATTTCAATAGGCAAGTTATGTTTCAAAATAGGTCCTTGTTTAAAGAATACTTCATCTATCTCCCTTCTTTCATTCATAAACATATCATTTTAATTGTCTAGCAAATATTGTTCTAAAGGATCATTAGGAGGCACAACAATAGAAGCAAGGCCAATAATTTCATCCTTACTAGGCAATTCTTTATCATGGGGTTCTATATGAAATTTAGCAAAATTAAACTCATGAGACATATCCCCCAAACCAATAGTAACAATATCCTTTTAGAAATCTATCTTAGCATTAACAGTATTCAAGAAGGGTCTACCAAATATAATAGGACAAAAGTCATCTTGTGGGAAACCAAGAACAAGAAAATCAGCAGGATATTTAACTTTCCCACAAAAGACTTCAACATCTCTAACAATCCCCACCAGTGAAATAGTATCTCTATTGGCGAGCTTAATTGTAACATCAATTTCTTCTATCTCAGCAGGTGCAATATCATGCATAATTTCTTTGTATAAGGAATGAGGTATTGCACTAGCACTAGCACCCATATCACATAAGCCATGATAACAATGATCTCATATTTTAACAGAAATAACAGGCATGCCTACAATAGGTCTATGTTTATTCTTAGTATCATGTCTAGCAATTCTAACAGCTTCATCACAGAAGTAAATAACATGCCCATCAATTATATTAGCCAAGAGATCTTTAGCCGTAGCAATACTAGGTTCAACTTTAATTTTCTCAAGTGGTGTAGATGTTCTAGTATTACTCTTACGAACCACATTTGAAGCTTTAGCATGATCCTTTATCCTAACAGGGACAGGTGGTTTCTCAATATAGGTAGTAGGAACAATAGGATCATTATAAGTGATAGTCTTTTCTTCAACATTAATAGGTGCAACTACTTTTACTTCAATGGGAGGATTATATTTAAACCACTTCTCCTTAGGGAGGTCAACATGAGTAGCAAATGATTCACAGAAAGAAGCTACTATCTCAGAGTCAACTCCATATTTAGTGCTAAATTCACAAAAAGCATCGGTATTCATAAAAGATTTAACACAATCAAACTTAGGTGTTATACCTAACTCCTTTCCTTAGTCGAGATCCCAATATTCAAAGTTGCGTTTAATTCTTTCCAATAAATCCCATCTAAATTCAATAGTCTTCATCATAAAGGAACCAGTAGAAGAAGTATCGAGCATGGAGCGATTATTGAGAGAAAGCCGAGCATAAATTTTTTGAATAATCATTTCTCTTGAGAACTCATGATTGGGGCATGAATATAACATTGACTTAAGCCTCCCCCAAGCTTGAGCGATGCTTTCTCCTTCGCGAGGCCAAAAATTATATATATAATTACGATCACGATGAACAAGATGCATAGGATAAAACTTCTGATGAAATTCCAATTTCAGTGAGTTGTAGTTCCATGATCCCATATCATCACATAGCCTAAACCATGGCAATGCCTCCCCTTCAAAGATAAAGGGAAGACCTTCTTCTTGATAACATCGTCAGGCATACCTACAAGCTTAAATAATCCATAAACTTCATCCACATAGATTAGGTGTAAATCGGGATGCAATGTTTCATCTCCTGTAAAAGGATTAGCTAGCAGTTTCTCTATCATACCCGAAGGAATTTCAAAGTAAACATTCTTAGTAGGTTCAGTAAGTTGAGGAGAAACTCTTTTCCTTACTGGTTGGGGTGAAGATACCCTGAACAAGAACCTCAAATGACTATGTTCCATAGTAATAAGTGACAGTAAATTTCAGCACACTATATGAATTTTTCGTCACCAAGTTCCACTTACCAAAGGCGCTTCACTCCCCGGCAAGGCGCCAGAAAGGAGTCTTGATGACCCGCAAGTATAGGGTACCTTTCGTAGTCCTTTCGATAAGTAAGAGTGTCAAACCCAACGAGGAGCAGAAGGAAATGACAAGCGGTTTTCAGTAAGGTATTCTTTGCAAGCACTGAAATTATGGGTAACAGATAGTTTTGTGATAAGGTAATTCATAACGGGTAACAAGTAATAAAAGTAAATAATGTGTAGCAAGGTGGCCCAATCCCTTTTGTAGCAAAGGAAAAGCCTGGACAAATTATTATATAGAGAAAAGCGCTCCCAAGGACATATGGGAATTATCGTCAAGCTAGTTTTCATCGCGCTCATATGATTCGCGTTCGGTACTTTGATAATTTGATATGTGGGTGGACCAGTGCTTGGGTACTTCCCTTTCTTGGACAAGCATCCCACTTATGATTAACCCATATTGCAAGCATCCACAACTACAAAACAAGTATTAACGTAAACCTAACCATAGCATGAAACATATGGATCCAAATCAGCCCCTTACGAAGCAACGCATAAACTAGGGTTGAAGCTTCTATCACTCTAGCGACCCATCATCTACTTATTACTTCCCAATGCCTTCCTCTAGGCCCAAACAATGGTGAAGTGTCATGTAGTCGACGTTCACATAACACCACTAGAGGAGAGACAACATACATCTCATCAAAATATCGAACGAATACCAAATTCACATGACTACTTATAGCAAGACTTCTGCCATGTCCTCAGGAACAAACGTAACTACTCACAAATCATGTTCATGTTCATAATTAGAGGGGTATTAATATGCATAAAGGATCTGAACATATGATCTTCCACCGAATAAACCAACTAGCATCAACTACAAGGAGTAATCAACACTACTAGCAACCCACAACTACAAAGATTGGATACAAGATATGAACTAGGGTTTGAGAGGAGATGGCGCTGGTGAAGATGTTGATGAAGATTGACCCCCTCCCGATGAGAGGATCGATGGTGATGACTATGGTGATGATTTCCCCCTCCCGGACAGATGTTTCCCCGGAAGAACAGCTCCGCCGGAGCCCTAGATTGGTTCCGCCAAGGTTCCGCCTCGTGGCGGCGGTGTCTCATCCCGAAAGCTTGATTATGATTTTTTCCAGGGTAAAAGACTTCATATAGCAGAAGATGGTCACCGGCGGACTACCAGGGGGCATGCCTAGGGGGTAGGGCGCGCCCCCACCATTGTGGACAAGGTGTGGGCCCCCTCTGGTACTTTCTTCGCCCGGTATTTTTTATTAATTCCAAAAATAACTTTCGTGGAGTTTCAAGACTTTTCGAGTTGTGCATAATAGGTCTCTAATATTTGCTCCTTTTCCAACCCAGAATTCCAGCTGCCGGCATTCTATCTCTTCATGTAAACCTTGTAAAATAAGAGAGAAAAGGCATAAGTATTATGACATAACGTGTAACAACATCCCATAATGCAATAAATATCGATATAAAAGCATGATGCAAAATGGACGTATGAGTACGCACTGGGTGTAGGATAGCTGCTGGGCCGTCCTAGCAGCCCAGCTATGCACGAGGCTCGGGCAACGTCGAAGGCGTACTTATGCTCCTTCCCGCATGGGAGGCAACTTGGAGGTTTATCCATGTCCACTTAAACTCGATGGGCAACTCGTTGGTGGCTCAGGCCCAGCGTCGAGCCATTGACAGGCCGGGCCCATTGGCCGACGTGGCGTCGACGTCTTCCTCCGCTCGAAGCAGAGGAGGCTAGGCCGAGCATGCACTAGCACACACCACCTTTGACTCTGGCCATCCCCGATGGCGTTCGATGCATCGACGGACTCAGGAGGCTGAGCCACGTCCATCCCGGTGCCTCACGCAGGATGGGAGAAGCCGGAGCGATAGCAAACCTGACACCGGCGAGCGGCTTTGGGAGAGGATGGGCGCAACGCCATGGGGCACTAGGGTAGGGCAAGAAGGAGTGGGAGGGCTCCACTTGTCTGCGGTGCTTCCCCTGGTGGTGAAAGGAGAGGAGGAGAGGCTCTAGTTTGCCGGAGTCGGGTGGAGGCTGACAGCGACCATGACAGCCATAGAGAGGGCAGGTGGGCACGAGGGGGAGAGAGGGGGTGTCCGAGAGGTGCATGGGAGAGAGGAGGTTTGGACAGAGGCTAGAGAGAGAGAGAGTCGGGGTGGTTTAAATGGGCGTGGCCGCGGTGCATCGTGGGCGGTGTCCACGACCACGCTCGGGCGAGCTCGCGGTTGGAGAAGGTGGGCGAGGGAGGTGGGGGCCCACCATTGGGGGCGTCGAGGACGTCGAGGCGGTCTCGGGGGATACAATCCCGGCGTCCAAGGTCGACGGGTGCCTTGGAATGGGCAAGCTACAGTTCGGTGGAGCACTATAGTGTGCTCCAAAGCACAGGCTCTACACGCCATGGCATTGTTTATGAGCCATGGGCATGTCCTCTAGTGTCTGGGGGTTTTGGGGGGAAGTAAACAACGTCGAGATGGCCTTGGATGCCCTGGTGAACCACCGGGAGAGAGGTGGGGCTGAGAGAGAGAGAGAGAGAGAGAGAGAGAGAGAGAAATGGGCTGTCCAGAGAGGAAAAGTGTCGTTTTCCCACTTGGTGTAGTGTCATCATTTGAGGATTTGAGCATGTCAACAAAACTTGGGATGAAAAGGAGAAAATTGGTAATGTAGAGTTGTTCAAATTAAGATCTACACAGAGAGGATTTTGGTGTACTTTGATCAACTTATATTGTCCTACAAGTTGTGACATGTCAGGACCCTGACTCAATGCCACACCGATCTAGCATGTAACACCTCATATCACTTTGTGGCCCCACGCATGGTATTCCCACGGGTGACGCCTTACCAGGCCCGGGACCATTTGCGCCTTTTGGCACACGTATATGATAGTGTCGCTAGCATCCATATGACAAGGAGCCCGAGCTGACATGGCTAGTCGTGAACCCAAAGTGGCACTAACTTACAGGGACAGACATACATGACCCAGCAACGAACGTGTTGGTCATCAGCGAGTGAATCCGGGCTGTAGCAACTGGGCTAGTAGGACTCCAGTGAACCGGACTGTAGCAGGCTAACAGGACTCCGGTAGACACCGCATGACATTTCCCCGAACGGACAGACACAGGTACAAAGAAGGACACATGCCGGCCAGCCTAAATGTTCCGAAGCAGTAGCAAGCTACCAAGGCTTAGTGGAAGCACTAGGAGACATTTCCCGGTAAGAGAGGCTACCAAGGATAAACAACTAGATAGTCAGATCCCACAAATACCAAGCATTTCAATAACATACACACAATATGCTCGATATGTGCAAATACAACATGGCATCACAACATGACTCTACAACTCAAGTATTTTATTAAATAGGCTCTGAGGAGCGAGATATTGCAAACATGGGTCTCTCGACCCAGCATTCAGAGCATACAAGTCAAAGCACATGCGGAAGCTTAACATGTCTGAGTACAGACATCTACAAATGAAAAATACTGAGAAGCCTGACTATCTACCAGATCCTGTAGAGGGCACAAGATCGTAGCTGAGGTAACAACCTAAACGTCAAAGACCACGTGGAACTACTAGTGAGACTAGAGTCTCTCTGCAAAAACCTAAATTAATCAAACGTGAGTACAAATGTACCCAGCAAGACTTGCATCAGAACTAACTACATATGCATCATTATCAACAAAGGGGATGGTGGGGTTTAACTGCAGCAAGCCAGCTTTGACTCAGTGGCTATCCTAAGCTACGACTGCAATGTAACTCTTTGAAGTGGCGCACACGAGTCCACACATTCACCATAACAATACACCACTATGGATCCTCTACCGTCTCCCTACGAGAACGCCACCCATAGCACTCATGCTTATCTTGTGCATTTTAGAGTATCCACTTTCACTTGTCTATGAACTGTACAGGCAACCCAGAAGTCCTTTACCATGGACACGATTATTCGAATAGATAATGTTAACCCTGCCGGGGTGTACTTCTTCACACACGCTCTCACCACTTATCGCCGTTTACACGACATGTACTCGGCAACCTTCAAGCGGAAGCCCAGCGAGGGTGTCGGCCACGACCTGACTAACCACACAAGTCTCTCGCCCAGGTTTATCGCCTATTCGGGTTCCATCCGCAAGGAGATCCGGCTGGGGTGTCGCTCACGGCCCCAAACGATGTGCAGGGTTCCCAAGCCCACCTTGACGGGTGGATCTACGCTTGGTACACCGTGCCACGGTGCCTAGTCTGTCCCAAGCCCACCTGTACCGGGTGCCACTTGTTAGACTACTAGCACTACCTACAAACACCAGAAACTAGTTGCAACTCCTGGATAGAGATCGAGTTGATTAATAAGTCGAGAGAGCTTGGAGTGCCCAGAGCCCAATGTGTGGTAGTAACTATTCATGGATCATAAACACAGAACTCGGTTCCTGAGGACGGCTTCAATGAGACAACCCACCATGTACTCCTACATGGCCTCTCATCGCTACCTTTACCAAATCGTGTTCACACACTTAGCTCTCAATAGTAGGACATGTTCACCACATTCCAATTCATCCCCGATGAATCAGACCTGACACAACTATAAGCAATAGCAGGCATGACAAACAAGCATGAATGAGTAGGCACATCAGGGCTCAAACATCTCCTACTCATGCTAGTGGGTTTCATCTATTTACTGTGGCAATGAGAGGTCATGCAAAGGAAAGGGGTTCAACTACCGCAGCATGTAACAGTTGAATTGTTGTTGTCCTAATGCAGTAAAAGAGAGCAGGAGCGAGAGAATGGGATTGTATCAGATTGAACAAGGGGTTTTTGCTTGCCTGGCACTTCTGAAGATAATATAGTTCTTCATCGGTGTCATTGAACTCATCGTCGGAACCACGTCTATTGAGAGGGGAAAAACACCGGCAAACAAGGAAGAACACAATCAATGCAATGCACAATATGATGCATGATCATGACATGGCAATATGTTGTGGTTTGAGCTAATGCAACTAGCAGCAACTTAAATGGGGTTGGTTTGAATCTAAGATTCAAATTCAAACTCCATATATGACATTTCAAATGCCATTAATTCAAATTGTTGTATACAACAGCTTTAAGTTGTTGAAACATGCATGATAATGCCGTAAACAGATTCTTTGGATTTTTCTGATCATTTTTCATCTATAATTTATTTCATTTGGAGTTACGGTTGAATTTCTATGATTTTTAGAAGTTTTGAATATTTTCTGAAAATAATAAATCATTTAAGATTTATTTAAATTCCAGAAAACATTTACTGCCTCAGCCTGACGTAAGTGTGACGTCATCAGGTCAACATCGTTTGCCAGGGTCAAACCTTTCAAGTGGGCCCACTGGTCAGCGAGACAGGGGTTAACCCCGTGTTGACTTGGACTTTGACCCGCTGGAGGGCCCGCTCTCTGTGACTAGGTGGGGTCCAGCTGGCGGGGATTAGCGCTAATCACCCCGCCACGTTGGCTTTCGCCGGAGTTCGGCCGACGGCGACCAAACCCGCGGTGGCAACGCGCCGGACTTGCGCTAAAGGTGACGGGGGCGGTGGCTAAGGGCAACGGGACGTAGCCCGGGCTCGCCCGCATCCAGGGAGGCAGGTGGGACGCAGCGGGGACGGCGGAGCTTGCCGGAGCGGAGCTCGCGGCGGCGGCCGGAGTTCGGGCGATGATGCAAACTTCACTATGGTGCACGACAGGAGCAACGGCTGGCTTCTAGGTGCTCCTGGAGTTGTACTGAGCACAGAAATGCGCTGGGCTTCGAGCCTGAGTTGGCTGCAGCGACGGCAGTGACATGGCCGGCGGGCAGAAGCTTTCGGCTCCGAGAAAAAACACGGCTAGGGGACGCGTTCGGCAGCGAGAAGAGAGGGGAAAGACGGCGGGGCTCACGTAGATCACGAAGTGGTACTCGGGGTAGCCGGGGACGTGTTGAGGATGACGAATGGGCGAGGGCGATTGGTGGCGCCTGAGGTTGAAGATGACAGTGGTGACGGTGTTCGGGTGCGTCCGGCGTCACTTGGCTTGGTGAGGAGGTCGAGGACGAGGTAGCCGAGCTACTGGGCAGGCCGAGGGGTCGAGGGGGAGGCTCTGGGTGCGGCAACGGCGAGCGGTGGCGATGAGCTCCGCTCGGGCTGCACGAGAGAGAGAGCTGAGGAGGGGGAAGGGTCCAGGGAGAGTGAGAGAGGGGCCAGGGGTGTGCGTGGCATCTCCGGGGGTGTCTGGGGAGAAGCGGCAAGCAGGAGGTGGTGGGGCACGTGCCGGCGGACATCGGCCACGCGCGCTCCAGTCCTTCAGGCATGAGCTGGAAGAAGACAAGCGAGAGAGATGGGCTGGGCCAACAGTGTTGGGCCAACACACTGCAGGCCAGGTAGGTGGCTCAGGTACTCTCCTTTTCCTTTCTTTCTGTTTTTTGTTTTATCTGCTGTCTGTTTTTGATTTAGTAGGAATACTAAACCAATTTATTTACTTCTACGAATTATTGTATATGTACTAGTGGTATTATTCCGGAGCCCCACAATAATTTCCAAAATTATTGGACATGTATTTCTTTTATAACAGAAATAAAGCCAATTCAAATACATTATGATTTAACTCAAAGCCCAAAATAAATATTTTTAAGCCTCCAAAAATATAGGTTTGAATTTTATTCTTGCCAATATTTTTCAAGGTTTAGCAGGAACATTATCATGGGCTTCTTTGATGAGATTTTAATGTTGATTATTTCTGAACTTGTTTCTGAGGGTTTCAACTAACCTCAATTCAACTTTCAGAAAAAAGACATGATGCATGATGCTCACTCATGTAACTGATTACAACCAACATTCTAGGGATGTGACAAATCACCCCCACTAAACAAGAATCTCTTCCTGAGATTCAAGACATGAGGTAAGAAGACGGAGGGACAGAAGCTAATAACATGATTTCCAAGATCCAACTGTCCTTCTCGAAGATGTTGATATGTTGACATCAAATTGCTCTTGACGTCTCTGCTTTCGAGATCTTCATCCAACACAAGGACAAAAGAGCGAAACATGTCTACATGGTTGGATCATATTAATGATCACGAGATCAACTTACAGAATGAGACGTAGAAACATCTCTCGAACTAAGACACAAAGCAGTCATCCAAAGGGATGGAGTGGAACAGATGATGAGGGTTCACTAGGTAGACAACAATTCCACACTTAATAGGGTGGTGAACGGTTGTCAACATAGCGAAGAGTTGAGTTGCCATGATACCAAAACAAGACATCTTAGAAGAGGTGACTCGTGGAATCATCCCTTAAGTGGCAAAAGGAGTTACCTTTGGTTCAAAGATCATTGAAACTCTTTATACCAGCTTAAGGCAAATCACAATCGATCATTTGGAGGAGTTCGGTAGAATGACATAAGAGTACTAGTATGGATGATGTGGACTACCTTGTTGGAGACAACGCAAGGAATGATTTCGCTTATCACCGGAAATGGGTGGAACTCATGGTAGACTGGCACAACGAAGGGTGCTAGCTGGGAACAAAATGGAAATACTGGGAATGAATCTAGTAACTAGAAGAAACCAACAATAGAGAGTGAATCCACTGTTTGTAAAGTTATAGCATAACCGGAAAACTAAGAGCACTATACAATTAATGCCGATGACAAAACCTAGAGCTTGCGCGTGCCCTCAAGAACTTGAGCATTTCCATACTCACTAAGGTTTTACCAATATCCATCTCAAGGATCCTGGCAACACAACGTACTACCATGATGAATACCGGTGGAAGATGCAGATGCAAAGGAAGATAACACCTTCTCAGACTTCACCTTGGCGGGGCCAAGGAAACAAAATCTGGATGATCGACCGAGAGACATTTAGCACTCGGCTTCTAATGTTCTCGTTGATGTGCTAGCGTAACCCATTCATAGAAATGGTTTGATATCTAGAACATGAAGTAAAAGGTCGAACTTCGGGAGCACAAAAATCCGTAAGGAACAGCTAGGGAGTAAATCCTACGAAATCCTTATGGGGAGGTGGCCAACTTCCTTAATCAAGTTACTACAATAATAGGTCTTTCAGCTGGGTGTGTTGGCCACGACATCCACTTCACCGGTTATAGACATACCAATATTATAGTTCTTGGAATATGTTCCAACCATCATATCTACCTGAAATTCAGATCTGGTTGGTGTCAGAATAATCCAGACTCATCAAGTCTAGAAGGAAAAACGAAAGTATGCAACACAAACCGACGAGATGGCATTGCGAGATTCTCGGTGATTGAACTACGATAGCAAGCTCCAAATCATGAGCTGGTTCTGCTACATACATGTGAACATGTTGTCCAAGACAAGCATGACCACATAGTAGTCTTACAACGAAACACAACCGAGTTCTGATTGGGAATCATCATTGAAGATAACGAGGTCTTGTGCATGTCCGTCTAGGCCCTTCGGGAATAGCATTTGAACCTCTTATCCTTGAACAAATAAATCAGTGGCTTTCTGTGCTAGGAGATACATATGGAATGGAGGTAGCGAGCCTGTCAAACCATAGCATACTTCGCACATGCATGACTGAGTTGGGATGGTACCATAGGAAACAAAAACAATCTTCCTCGAACTCACGGCGGCAACTTGCACCAAATGCACGTGAATCAGAGAAAGTCACTTCTTTCACCAAAACATATACCTCATGAACATAGTTTCCAACACTAGCTCAATGTTCAACGTGAATCATGGAGGAGACAAGATGTTGCTGATGGTCTCAACAACAACTCAACAGAAATTCCATATCACTGGACTTCCACCATTATGTGAACACGATGATAGCATTGGTTAGACCAAAATATATAATGGTGTATGCTTGAGGAATCAACCACGAGTAAGACAACACTACAAATATAGTTGGTTCTAACTTGATTTTACGATAGCCCATACTCAAATCAAAGTTTTGATAAGACAATAGGTCCAACAACTGATCACAAGGACCAATCGATGAAGATATCATCTTTCTTCAATTAACACACAAACACAAGTATATCCCTTTGGAACGAACTAAGTTAGGCAAGCTTTTATCTTCAAACTCTCCAAGTTATTTTAGCTTAACCAACTAGCTCAAGGGTATCCAACACGGATTCTTGGAGAGGGGTGGTTTATAAGAAAACCAACTTGATCACGAGCTCAACATAACAGTCAGGGGGAAACCTGGTTATACTTCTGAGAAGATATTCAGAAAATCACAAACCACCGATATGTTACTAAGCTCGACAACAATCTTGCTTTTCAGGGCAAGACGATGTGATCAAACATGAAAGGGATTGATACAATCCAAACTCTTGATCGAAGGGTGCACCAGGAAAAATGGACTAGGTAGCACAATCAGTCTTAGAATGATAATTCAATAACCAGCAAGCTAAGAATGAGAGTATTGTCCATTAACTACCAAGCAACGGAGTTGCTAGGAGTATCGATTTCTCACATCACAGTACACTTGTCGGCATTCCAGTTACAATAACAGGGGAACCGAGGAATGAACAATGATGGCAAGAAGTATTACTGCCTCAAGAATTCATAAGAGGTGGTGCAATTCTCATAACACTCTTGACATAAAGATGGTAACACTCCAAGTTAGAGCAGAGCAAAAGCTGGATTGGCATTTTGATCCACGGAATACAATTGCTTTGACCCAATCCTAGAAATGGATGAGGTGTTGGAGTTTGTTTCTCCTAGTCATTCCAGAACGGAACGGCTTGACGGACCACAAGAATAATAGGCATCGATGAACATGATGGCACACATACTCTTGACTATCAATTGATAGACGAGGTCAGAAAACAACTAAAGAGGGAAACTCAAAAGAACATATGATTTTTCCGAGTTTTAGATGCATAGATTAGCATGTCGAACGAGTTCAACATATTTCTTCCGGATAATCCATGCAGAATGGTTGAGCTGGCAGAGTTGCAATATAGAATGAAGAACTCATGGAGAGCAGTCCTGTTGTGATCTTTTGATCCAACAAACTTCTGCCATAAGTGGTTCATAGTATTTGGAAGAAGGAAATACCACGGACCTCGAGGACTAATGCAAAGGTTACTAATAGCCTGAAGGAACAAGCAAACACTATCAACATGAAGTGAGTAGGGTGAATCTCGGGTTCAAAACCCAGGAGTAGAATACCTACTAACTAAATTGCATCACGGGATGCTTTCGAGAATGATGGCCAGAATCATCACACTGGGAACACAAGCATGGCTAGATCAGTAGGTGATACTCTAGACACCTAGGGTCATAATAATAGCTCCAACATAAATGACGAGGCAATGAAGTACCTCAACACACTAGTTAGTGTGGTTGATTTGGCACAAAGAATCTTCAGAAAGGTAAGAAGGGATTTGCAAATGCATCAGACTGTTTAGAAACCTGGGATGACTCGGACAGTATAACGGTTGTAAATGCTCAAAAAGATTTGAGACATCCTACAAAATAGTGGCATAACCACTCAGAAGCACAATATCAAGATTCCGAGACCAACTATGAACATACGGAAGTAGTATAAACTGAACTGGGCCTTGAATCCAACAATCTTATAAGTCTATGATTAGTAACACGTCATCCTGATAGATAAATGAGAAGGCCTAGTTCTAAATCCCCGTAGGAAACATAAGATGACTCGGATCAGAGGGCATGAGGTATAAGGTGTAAAAAGAGCCTTACGTTCCATCCCACAATCAATTCCCCTACATATAACTAAAGCATTCCTAGACTCAACTTCGACCAGTTTGGCTTGGTAATCCTACAGACAGTAAGCTCTGATACCAAAGCTGTCAGGACCCCGACTCAATGCCACACCGATCTAGCATGTAACACCTCATATCACTTTGCGGCCTCACGCACGGTATTCCCATGGGTGATGCCTTACCAGGCCCGAGACCGTTTGCGCCTTTTGGCACACGTATATGATAGTGTCGGTAGCATCCATATGACAAGGAGCCCAAGCTGACATGGCTAGTCGTGAACCGAAAGTGGCACTAACTTACAGCGAGAGGCATACATGAACCAGCAAGAAACGTGTCGGTCATCAGCGAGTGAATCCGGGCTGTAGCAACTGGGCTAGCAGGACTCCGGTAAACTGGGCTGTAGCAGGCTAACAGGACTCCGGTAGACACCGCGTGACATTTCCCCTAAGGGACAGACACAGGAATGAAGAAGGACACATGCCGGCCAGCCTAAATGTTCCGGAGTAGTAGCAAGCTACCAAGGCTCAGTGGAAGCACTAGGAGACATTTCCAAGTAAGAGAGGCTACCAATGATAAACAACTAGATAGTCAGATCCCACACATCCCAAGCATTTCAATAACATACACACAATATGCTTGATATGTGCAAATACAACATGGCATCACAACAAGACTCTAGAACTCAAGTATTTTATTCAATAGGCTCCGAGGAGCGAGATATTACAAACATGGGTCTCTCGACCCAGCATTCAGAGCATACAACTCAAAGCACATGCGGAAGGTTAACATGTCTGAGTACAGACATCTACAAATGAAAAAGGCTGAGAAGCCTGACTATCTACCAGATCCTGCCGAGGGCACAAGATCATAGCTGAGGTAACAAGCTAAACGTCGAAGACCACGTGGAACTACTAGTGAGACTGGAGTTTCTCTGCAAAAACATAAATTAAGCAAACGTGAGTACAAATGTACCCAGCAAGACTTACATCAGAACTAACTACATATGCATCATTATCAACAAAGGGGATGGTGGGGTTTAACTGTAGCAAGCCAACTTTGGCTCAGTGGCTATCCTGAACTACGACTGCAATGTAACTATTTGAAGTGGCACACACGAGTCCACACATTCACCATAAAAATACACCACTATGGATCCGCCCGTCTCCCTACGAGAACGCCACCCATAGCACTTACGCTTATCTTGTGCATTTTAGAGTATCCACTTTCACTTGTCTATGAACTATATAGGCAACCCAGAAGTCCTTTACCGCGGGGGTGTACTTGCAGGGGTGTACTTCTTCACACACGCTCTCACCACTTATCGCCGTTTACACGACATGTACTCGGCAACCTTCAAGCGGAAGCCCAGCGAGGGTGTCGGCCACGACCTGACTAACCACACAAGTCTCTCGTCCAGGTTTATCGCCTATTTAGGTTCCATCCGCAAGGAGATCCGGTCGGGGTGTCGCTCACGGCCCCAAATGATGTGTGCAGGGTTCCCAAGCCCACCTCGACGGGTGGATCTACGCTTGGTACACAGTGCCACGGTGCCTAGTCTGTCCCAAGCCCACCTGTACCGGGTGCCACTTGGTAGACTACTAGCACTACCTACAAACACCAGAAACTAGTTGCAACTCCTGGATAGAGATCGAGTTGATTAATAAGTCAAGAGAGCTTGGAGTGCCTGGAGCCCAATGTGTGGTAGTAACTGTTCATGGATCACAAACACATAACTCGGTTCCTGAGGACGGCTTCAATGAGACAACCCACCATGTCCTCCTACATGGCCTCTCATCGCTACCTTTACCAAATCGTGTTCACACACTTAGCTCTCAATAGTAGGACATGTTCACCACATTCCAATTCATCCCCGATGAATCAGACCTGACACAACTCTAAGCAATAGCAGGCATGACAAACATGCATGAATGAGTAGGCACATCAGGGCTCAAACAACTCCTACTCATGCTAGTGGGTTTCATCTATTTACTGTGGCAATGGCATGTCATGTAAAGGAAAGGGGTTCAACTATCGCAGCATGTAACAGTTGAATCGTTGTTGTCCTAATGCAGTAAAAGAGAGAAGGAGCGAGAGAGTGGGATTGTATCGGAACGAACAAGGGAGTTTTGCTTGCATGGCACTTCTGAAGATAGTATAATTCTTCATCGGTGTCATTGAACACATCGTCGGAACCACATCTATCAAGAGGGGACAAACACCGGCAAACAAGGAAGAACACAATCAATGCAATGCACAATATGATGCATGATCATGACATGGCAATATGATGTGGTTTGAGCTAATGCAACTAGCAGCAACTTAAATGGGGTTGGTTTGAATCTAAGATTCAAATTCAAACTCCATATATGACATTTCAAATGCCATTAATTCAAATTGTTGTATACAACAGCTTTAAGTTGTTCAAACATGCATGGTAATGCCATAAACAGATTCTTTGGATTTTTCTGATCATTTTTCATATATAATTTATTTCATTTGGAGTTACGGTTGAATTTCTATGATTTTTATAAGTTTTGAACATTTTCTGAAAATACTAAATCTTTTAAGATTTATTTAAATTCCAGAAAACATTTACTGCATTAGCCTGACGTCAGTGTGACATCATCAGGTCAACAGCGTCAGCTAGGGTCAAACCTTACAAGCGGGCCCACTGGTCAGCGAGACAGGGGTTAACCCCATGTTGACTTGGACTTTGACCTGCTGGAGGGCCCACTGTGAGTGACTAGGTGGGATCCAACTGGCGGGGATTAGCGCTAATCACCTCGCCACGTCGGCTGTCGCCAGAGTTCGGCTGGCGGCGATCAAACCCACGGTTGCAACGTGCGGGACTTGTGCTAAAGGCGACGGGGGTGGCGGCTAAGGGCACCGAGGCGTAGCCTGGGATCGCCCGCATCTAGGGAGGCAGGTGTGACGCAGCGGGGACGGCGGAGCTCACCGGAGCGGAGCTCGCAGCGGTGGCTGGAGTTCAGGCGATGATGCAAACTTCGCTCTGGTGCATGGCAGGAGCAACGGGTGGCTTGTAGGTGCTCCTGGAGCTGTACTAAGCACGGAAACACGCTCGGCTTCGAGTCTGAGCGGCTGGAGCGAAGACAGTGACATGGCCGGTGGGCAGAAGCTTTCGGCTCCGGGGAAAAACACGATTAGGGGACGCGTGCGGCAGTGAGAAGAGAGGGGAAAGACGGCGGGTCTCACGTAGATCATGAAGTGGTGCTCGGGGTAGCCGGGGGCGTGTTGAGGACGATGAATCGGCGAGGGCGATCGGCGGCGCCTGAGGTTGAAGATGACGGTGGTGACAGCGTTCGGGTGCGTCCGGTGTCGCTTGGCTTGGTGAGGAGGTCAAGGATGAGGTAGCCGAGCTACTGGGCAGGCCGAGGGGTCGAGGGGAGGCTCTGGGTGCGGCAACGGCGAGCAGTGGCGATGAGCTCCGCTCGGGCTGCACGAGAGAGAGCAGAGGAGGGGGAAGGGTCCAGGGACAGTGAGAGAGGGGCCAGGGTTGTGCGTGGCATCTCCGGGGGCGTCCAGGGAGAAGCGGCAAGCAGCAGGTGGCGGGGCGCGTGCCGGCGGGCATCAGCAACGCGCGCTCCAATCCTTTTGGCATGAGCTGGAAGAAGACAAGGGAGAGAGATGGGCTGGGCCAACAGTGTTGGGCCAACACAATGTAGGCCAGGTAGGTGGCTCAGGTACTCTCCTTTTCCTTTCTTTCTGTTTTTTTGTTTTATCTGTTGTCTGTTATTGATTTAGTAGGAATACTAAACCAATTTATTTACTTTTGTGAATTATTGTATATGTACTAGTGGTATTATTCCATAGCCCCACAATAATTTCCAAAATTATTGGACATGTATTTCTTTTATAACAGAAATAAAGCCAATTCAAATACATTATGATTTAACTCAAAGGCCCAAAATAAATATTTTTAAGCCTCCAAAAATATTGGGTTGAATTTTATTCTTGCCAATATTTTTCAAGGTTTAACAGGAACATTTTCTTGGGCTTCTTTGATGAGATTTTAATGTTGATTATTTCTAAACTTGTTTCTGAGGGTTTCAACTAACCTCAATTCAACTTTCAGAAACAAAAGACATGATGCAAGATGCTCACTCATGTAACTGATTACAACCAACATTCCAGGGATGTGACATGACATTTGGTCTAGATGAATAATTAGAGCATTTTAGCATGTGCACTAAGTTTGAGGTTATTTGGACATGTTTGGCAATGTAAAGGTGCTCAAACTTCAAAATGGACAGGAGTGGTTTTGAGGGGTTTTGATGAAGTTCCCTTGATCTTCAAGACACGAGGCTTGGCAAGATCAACAAATAACTAATATGTGACATACTAGAATTTTCTTGGAATTAATGAAGAATATTTCCTTTGTAAATATTTCAAAATCTTGAAATGTCCAGAAAGGGTTTTTGAGGGATTTGACAAATATTTTGAACATGACCATCTGTTGAAACTCATATATATGAACAATATATGTCCATTGATCTCCCCTAAATTTTCTCAAATTGTTTTGAAACATTAAAATAATTTTAACTTATTAAAGACCATTTATGGCCTTAAGAAAAAGCCTTTAAATAAAATAGAAAAAAAACTTTGAAAATAATATTTTTGTTGTTTTTGGGAGTCCTATATATAATAGGATTCAAATATAAAATTTTGGAAGATTTTTCACACCCTTAATTAAGTACTTGTAGTTCAAGTCTCAATTCAGGGGATTTTGACAAAGCTATTTTAGAAAATAATTTTTAGCAAAAATAATTTTGTAAGAAAATATTACTCTGTCCTATACACATGGCATGATCATTGGGCAATGTTTTGGATCAAGGAGGAGGAGTACAAGAGTTGGAGATTTGTTTGATTTTTAAAGCACTTGCAACCAACACACAAAAATCAAATCAAGCAAATACCAAAACAGTCAAAAGTTTTTGTCAAACCACATTTTATCATGATTTATTAGCTTAAGTGTTGTGGCATGAAAATCACGGTGTGACATCGCACCAAGCGCCGTCATGAGGCTGGTCACGCCAGCCACCCTCACGAGGGTGGTCGCACCAGCCTTGGGAGGGGTTGTAGTTGTGGTTGTCCCACTGGCCGCCATCGCAGCTGCCTCCATGGCCAAAGCCGCGATCGTTGCGGTCGAGCTGACGACCCAAGCGCTCGTCACGGAGCACCTGGAGCTCCTCACAGTCCTCGGTGTTGTGAGTGTGCATGTTGTGGTAGACGCAGAACAGGTGGCCATCCTTGGCGGGCTCATCATGGTCGCGGTCGCACTTCTACTCAGGCTCCGCCGCCAGCATGGCAGGGCCCTTGCACTTCACTTCCATGGCCTTAGCCTTCTTGCCATTGGGCTCGATGTCAGGGTCACTGTGGATAAAGAGGCGGCCATCCTCCGCTTTGGCGCACTTATCGACCATGTGGAACAATTCTATCGCCGTGCTTAGATCGTTGTTGATGGCGAGCTTTTCGCACATGCTGACAACTATGACGCCACTGGTGAACGCCGAGATAATGGCTTTGTCCGAGGCCCGCAGAATCTTGTGGCGCACTTGGGAGAAGCACTGAAAGTACTTGCGGAGGGTCTCACTAGGGCGTTGCTTCACACGCCCCATGTCATTGATGGTGAGAGAGCGGTCACGAGTACCCTAGAGTTGGTGATGAACTACCTGCGGTGCTCATCCCACAAAGAGATTGACTCCTCGGGTAGGTTCATGAGCCAAGAGCGCGCGCCATCCTTGGGGGCCATGGGAAATCAGTTTGCCATGACCTTGTCATCACCTTTCGCCGCCTTGATGCTCAGCGTGTAGAGCTGGATGAACTCCGTGGGGTCGTGGATCGTGTCGTAGCGCAGGGGCGGCTCTGGCTTGAACTTGACTGGCCAACCCACCCGACGCAGCTCACGGTTGAAGGCCCGGTAGCCAGCGGTGCTCGTGGGCGCACCTCGTGCGTGGGCGGTGTGTTCTTGGCACCCTTCCGCCACGACCTCTTGGGTGACCCAGTCCAGGCGCTGCTGCTCGAGAGGCCTACGCGCGTCAAGTGGCACTCGGTGCACAATCTGGCAGCTAGCCTCATCTAGGACCGGCATAGGTGCTCCGCGCGACGGGTGGCGCAGCCGCGTGTGGTGGCAGGGCCCGATGTCATCGCCGCGCGAGGGAGGAGGCTGGGGGCACCATGAGCCACATCAAAAGCACGAGACGCCGGAGGACGGAGCGAGTGGGAGGGCATCGGTGCCTCGCCAGTGGTGTTGACAAGCTCATTGTTGCGGCCAAGCCAGACGTTGTAGCTTTCATTGGTCGGGTGGTAGCGCAGTAGCTCACGCACCATGAGAAGCGCGGCTTGCACGTTCACCGGCCCACGACGGGCATGTGAGGATGAGGCCATAGCTGGGGTGAGTGAAGGCATGGCGGTGCAGCCATCGTGCTGCATGGAAGGATGCATGGAGGAATCCAGCTGCTCGTGGGCAGCGGGGTCAGTGACAGTGTTAGCTATGGCCGAGGTGGAGTGGCGACGATCGCCATGGCCCGCATGCTCCATCTGGGTGACACGAGCTTCCCGACACTCGTCACGAACACGACGAGCGCTAGCCATGGAGATGGTGGAGCAGGAACTGGAGTGAAGCGGAATAACTGAGGCACAACCCTACCTGGCACGCCAAATGTTGGAATTGGAGCTCCGGGGTCCCAAGAAAGTGTCAAACTCTGGGGTGTGCTCACTGGCCCTCGCTAAGCCCTAACTCGCTGCTCACTACCTCACGGGGATGCTCCAGCATGCTCGAGCAATAGGAAAGACACACTACAAACACAGTAGCTTACCTAGGTTCGAGCCACCTTGCGGTGTAATGCCCTACTCCTGCTTGTGGGTGGATTGCCTCACGAGGGAGGATGAGTATGAGAGTACAAGGGAAAATGTGAGGCCTTTAGAGGATTCGATCGGGGGTCCTCTCTATGGTGGCTCCTAGACTATACTTATACTGGCCTTGGTCCCCTTCCCCAAAAAATACTAGGCGGGAAGGGTTGCCACAATGGCCAATTCAAAGGGGAACAGGAGTACAACTTATCGTGACTAAAGGTGGTCTTCACCTGCTAAAGCTTCCTGCCATAATGCGCTCGTGGGCTCGGTGATATCCTCCGTCGTGACGAGCCCACTGTCTTGGTCTTCTTGCACCAAAGCGGCAACCTTTGGGGATCACTTCAGGAACTTCCATGCTCCCTTAGCACGAAAGAGGAAAGCCTCCTCATCCGCGCCCGCTGGCGCCTCTCTGGCTCCGCTCGTCGCCTCGCGTGTCACCCATGTGAAAGTGCAGCGTCGCGTGACTCCTCCATCTGATTCTTGATATTCACGCTTCTGTGAGGGGCCTCGGGAGACAGCCCTGGGAAGCCTCCCCTTGAGAGGGCCTCGCAAGGCTTTCCTTGATACCTAAGTACGCACTCCTCGCGAGGTGGGGTCCTTGCAAGGGGTCCTTCTCATGAAGTTCCGGCATTGGGCCAGCCTGGGCCTTATAGTGGCGCCGCGCTTTGGGCCGCAGGCAAACGGGCTTGGGTACCCCCAGTCCCATGGGCCCAGCATCATCTAGTGTATTAAGTTCGTGGGAAAATGGAGTAATGCAATAAGAATGATGACATGATGTAGACAACATCTATTCATGCAGGAATAGACACCATATTTTTATCCTTAATAGCAATGATTCGTACGTGTCATGTCTCTTTCTGTCGCTGAGATTGAGCACCGCAATATCAAACCCATCACAAAGCACCTCTTCCCATGGCAATAAAAATCAATCTAGTTGGCCAAACCAACCCAAAATTTCAGAGAAGGAATACAAGGCTATAACAATCATGCATAAAAGAGTTTAGCAAAGACACAAATAATATTCATGGATAGAACTGATCATAAACCCACAATTCATCAGACCCCGACAAACACACCACAAAAAAAGTCATTACATCAATAGATATCCAAGAACATTGAGGAGAACATTGTATTGAAGATCAAAAAGAGAGAAGAAGCCATCTAGCTACTAGCTACGGGCCCGTAGGTCTATGATGAAGAACCCCTCCATGATCGTTGACCCCTCTGGTAGAGTGCCAGAAAAAGCCTCTAGACTGGATCTCGTGGTTCTGGAACTTGCAGCGGCGGAAACTTTATTCTATCGAGGTTTTTTTGGATTTTAGAGTATTTATAGAGATGGATGTCAGTAGAGAAGCGTCCCGCGGGCTCCACTACCCACGAAGGCGCGCCATGGGCCTCTTGCAATGCCCTGGTGCCTAGTCAGCCCCACGGGCCTCCTCCTGTGCTCTTATTCAGCTCATTGGGTGTCTTCTTGGCAAAAAAGTATGTCCAAAAGGTTTCATGGCATTTGGACACCGTTTGGTATTGATATTCTACAAATTAAAAAACAAGCAACAAAAGCAACTGGCACTGGGCACTATGTCCATAGGTTAGTCCCCAAAAATGATATAAAGTTGCTAGTAAATGAGTACAAAACATTCAGGATTGATAATATAACAGCATCAAACAATCAAAAATTATAGATACGTTGGAGACGTATCAGCACCCCCAAGCTTAATTCCTACTCATCCTCGAGTAGGTAAATGATAAAACAAAATTTTTGATGTGGAATGCTGCCTAACATTTTCATCATATATTCTTTTGTTTTGTAGCATGGACATTTGGACTTTAAGATGATCAAAGCAATAGTCTATAATTGACATGAAGACGCCAATACCCAAGCATATCAAAAAGCAACCATATCTTTCAAAATTTCAACACTAAAGAAAGCTATCCCTAGCTGATTATGCTCAATGATTGATCCATTCATGAAAGACACTCAAATATTAGCTATATCCAATGCACAAGTATGATAATAGTGTTCCCTAGTTGGTGATTTATAAGAGAAGATGGAGACTCAAATAAAAATAAAAATTGCATAAAGTAAATACATAGGCCCTTCGCAGAGGGAAGTAGAGATATGTAGATGTGCTAGAGATCATAGCCTAAATTGAGAGATCAAATTGTTTTGAGTGGCATGCTTTTCTGTCAACTAAAACAACCAAGAATTCCCAATACTTTTTATGCTAGATAAATCATAGGCAGTTCCCAAACATAAAATAAAGTTTATTCCTTTTGATGTAGGGTAGAACCCTAGGTGCCTGATCTTTCATGATTGGAGGGAATCCTATGAAGAACACGACGAAAACGAGGGGAACACGAGGGGAAACACGAGAGAAATCACTCAACCAACAAGATCCGGTCACACATATGCTAGATCCTTCAAAAACAAAGAGTGATACACGATTCAAAGTCAACAAAGGACGATACAAAAGGTCTTTCCGTGAGGGGGTCTTGAAGGGTCTTCCTGTGATGGGGTCTTGAATCCACTTGGGGGATCTTCTCCGAAGAGGTCGTGAACTCTAATGTAGAAGTAACAAAGTTGATGAGCAAAGCTCTATCTCTAATATGAGCTAAATTATTGCTAACCCTAATATGGAGCTCGAGGACAAGTATATATAGTCCAAGGGGCAAGTGGGAGATACATGGGGTGAAACCACTTTCACTACGCGCAGGCAGGGCGGTTTTACCGGTCATGGGGGTGGTTGAACCGCTGGGAGCTGAGGTGCTGATTCCTGGAGCTATTCACGGAAGGGGGTAACAGTTTTACTAGTGCCTGGAGCGGGTTCTGGCTGTTACGGGGATAAACCGGTGTTGTACCGGCCTTGCACCGCTCGATTACAGAAGTTGGGCCGGTAGTTGGACGGTAGTCGAGCGGCTGTACCACTCGGTCGGTTGTTGGTCGGTACATGGGCGGTTGTACCGGTCCATCTGGGCTGGGCAGATTGTCTTCATGCTCTTGATGTCCATCTTGCATCGTAACTTCTCCTTGGTTGGTTGCTTGGTACCTAAGAACACAAAGCATCTCCGTTTGTGGTAGTAGCCATGTCTCAACCTGGTCAAAGGGGAGTTCAACAAGGAGATAGTTAACCTCGTTTTCGATAGCTCCGCACGGGCTCTTGTGATTGGTCCAAGTGGTGTCATGGGAGACGAAGGTAGGTCCATGGGGATGACCATAGTATGCTCTGCATCATCTCCTGCCCCTTGGGAAAGATCCGACCTCATATCAAAAGCCTCATCACCATGGTAGGGAGAAAGATCCTTGATGTTGAAGACGTCGCTCACGTTCTACTTGTCGCGTGGGAGATCGATCTTGTATGCATTGTTGTTGTAGCGTGCTAGCACCTTGAATGTTCCGTCGGCTCGAGGTAGAAGCTTGGATTGTGTTTGTTGGGGAAGCATTCCTTGCGAAGGTGTAGCCACACGAGATCTCCAACATCGAATATCATGGGTTGCTTGTTGATGTTGAGCTTGGTCGCGAGTCATTGTACTTGGCGCTCGATGGTGTGCCTTGTATCTTCATGCATCTTCTTGAGGTAGGTCACTCATGCACTCGCGTCCATTTTGATGCACTCTTGTAGTGCTAGGGAGAACGTCCAATAGGGATAATGGGTTAAAACCGTAGACGACCTCGAAGGGGTACTTGCCGATAGTGGAATGTCTTGCTTGGTTGTAGGCGCACTCGGTGATGGGTAGACACTCCTCCCACTCCTTGATGTTCCTCTTGATCAACATGTGTGGTAGAGTGGATAGCATACGGTTCGCCACCTCCGTTTTGCCAACGGTTTGAGGATGGTATGCCAAAGAGAAGAAGAGCTTGATTCCGAGCTTGGCACATAGAGTCTTCCGAAAGTAACTCAAGAACTTGACATCGCGGTCCGAGACAATCGTCTTTGGAACTCTATGGAGGCGCAAGATTTCCCTACAAAAAAGATTTGCAATATGTGAAGCATCGTCTATCTTGTTGCATGGTATGAAAATGAGTCATCTTAGAGAATCGATCCACAACAACAAACACATAATCTTTGCCATTTCTAGTTCTAGGTAAACCAAGCACAAAATCCATGCTAATATCTTCCCATGGATGATATGGAATTGTAAGGGGCATATAAAGACCATGGGATTGAGATTTTGACTTAACTTTGCGACATGTCGAGCATCGAGTGATGAAGCGTGAGACGTCACGGAACATCTTGGGCCAAAACTAGTTCTTGGAGAGCGTGGCGATTGTCTTGTCACGTCCAAAGTGTCCCATTAGTCCTCCTCCATGAGCCTCTCACAAAAGTAACAAACAAAGAGAAGACTCGGGGATACATAGTTTGTTAGCTCTCATAAGATAATCATCCTTGAGGTAATAGTGTTCCCAAGATGTATGCGTCAAACACTTGGCATAAGGAATAGCAAAAGTAGGATCATGCGCATACAAGCCTTTTATGTGCTCAAACTAAAGACATTCAATTTAAGTTTAGTGACAAGCATGCATTTGCAGGAAAGAGCATCCACCACAACATTTTCCTTACCTTTGATGTACTTGATGACATAATGAAATGACTCAATGAATTCACTCCACTTAGCATGAAGCTTGTTCAACTTAGTTTGACCCTTAAGATACTTAAGCGTTTCATGATCGGTATGAATGATAAATTCATGAGGGCGAAGATAATGTTGCATTCATGCAAAACTCGCACTAAAGCATAGAGCTCTTTGTCATAGATGGGACAATTGACTTGCGCTCCAGAAAATTTCTCACTAAAGTATGTTATGGGGCACTTTTCTTGCGTTAACACACCTCCTATGCCATTACCACTAGCATCACAATGAATTTGAAAAGGTTTGTCAAAGTTGGGTAATGCAAGCACGGGAGCACGAGTAAGCAAATTATTAAGCTCCTTAAATGCGGTATCTTGGGATGGTCCTCAAACAAATGGTGCATTCTTCTTACTCAAAGCATGCCAAGGTGAAGCAATGGTGCTAAAATCCTTCACAAATCTACGATAGAAATCGGCTAAACCAAGAAAGCTACGCACTTGTTGCAAGTTGGTCAGTTGGCGCCAAGTTTTAATAGCATTGATCTTAGATTCATCTACATGAACAACCTTAGAAGACACAAACAAACCCTAGAAAACAAGCTTATCAATGCCAAAAAGGCATTTGTCCATATTAGCATAAAGGCGCTCTTTCCTAAGGGTTGGCAACACGGTTCTAAGACATGAATATCATCAAAATAGACCACAACAAATACACCAATATAGGGTCGAAAAACAAAATGCATGACTCGCATGAAAGTACCGGGTGCTTCACATAAACCCATTGGCATAACTAGCCATTCATATAAGCCAAATTTGGTCTTAAATGCAGTTTTCAATTCATCACCTTCTTGGATGCGTATTTGATAGCAGGCACTCTTAAGATCAATCTTACAGAAGGTGGTGGCTCCGCTAAGCTCATCTAGCATATCATTTAAGCGTGGAATAGGGTAATGATAACACATGGTAATAGCATTGATAGGATGACAATCAGAACACATGCAAAATGTACCATCCTTCTTGTGAACAAGGATTATCGGGACGGCACAAGGGCTCAAGCTTTCATGTACATGACCATTGTCGATGAGTTGTTGTACTTGCCGTTGGATCTCCTTAGTTTCCTCGGGGTTGACGTGGTATGGAGCCTTGTTAGGTAGAGCTGCTCCGGATATGAGGTCGATGCGGTGCTCGATGCCTTGTTGAGGTGGTAGTCTCGGAGGTAGCTCATCGGGGAAAACATCTTGGAATTCCTGCAAAAGAGATGACAACACTGAAGGTAGATTGTGAGAGGTGTTAGTTTTTGTTGCCTCGTCCTTGCACAAAAGGACATAGTGCATAACACTTGATGGGTTCTCACACACTTCTCTCATCTCACTTTTGGTAGGAAATAGGATAGAGTTTTTCTTGTCGCTCATCATGGAGGCACTCGATTTTGGCTTGTGGTGCTCACTCTTTATGGTGGTTCGCTCTCTCACTATTCTCTCCATGATGGGTGGCTTGCTTGTCGATGATTACTTGACTTGGAGACATAGGTCATAGCACGTACTCCTTTCCTTTCATCTTGAAGCTATAGTGATTGGTACGCCCGTTGTGGATGACAATTCGGTCAAATTGGGAGGGTCGACCAAGAAGGAGGTGGCAAACAGACATCAGGACAACAGCACACTCCAAAGTGTCTTCATATGCTCCTATAGTGAAGGAAACTTTCACCGTATGCTCGACTTGGATAGTGCCGGAATCGCTTAGCCATTGAACCTTGTAGGTGTGCGGGTGCTTCATCTTGACCAATTAGAGCTTGGATCATAGTTCTTCACTTGCCAAGTTATGGACTACCTCCAATGATGATGACCTTGATGGACCTTCCATTAATGCCTGCCTTGGTGTGGAAGATATGGCATCTTTGGTCTTCATCTTGTTGATGTTGAAGAGTCAAGACTTTGGAGACAAGGAGAGCGGGGCTCGAATTCTCATCAGAAAATACTTGATCATCTTCATCTTTTTCACGTGCCAGTGCATGGCCACTTGCTCAAGGGCTTCCATTTCCTCTTCTCACATGGAGTCATAGGTTCCGTTGTTGTTGAGGATCATGGTGCGTTTGTTGGTACACTCAAAGGACTTGTGGAACTTGTCTTGACGGTCTCATTGGTTGGAGTAGATGATGAAGCTCGTGGCTTGAAGTTGCTTGTAGTAGGAGGATGACTTGAGGTTGTCGAAGTTTTCTTGTAACTTGACTTGTCGTTGTTGCTTGTAGAATTCTTGGTTGAGGTAGAAGGTGTTGGAGTCGTTGAAGCTTGGGTGTTGGAGAAGTCGTAGCTCTTGGAAGAGTACTTGGCGTACTTGAAGTCATCTTGTACTTGACGTTCCGCTTTGGTAGCTTGATGCACTAGCTCAATGAGATTGTAGTAGGGTTGGAAGTCGCCAATCTTCTTGATGGGATGATTGAGGGCATTCAAGAAACGGGTCATAGTATGCTCATCATCTTCTGTGACATTGGTTCTTTTCATGGCAATCTCCATTTCCTTGTAGTATTCTTCAACGCTCTTTGTTCCTTGCTTGAGGAGTTGGAGTTTCTTGAAGAGGTCATGGTTGTAGTATGCTGGCACAAAGCATGCTCGCATGACATCCTTCATTTCATCCCTTGTGGTGATTGGTTGTTCACCTCTTGCTTCTCGGCGCTCAAGGACTAGTTCCCACCATATGAGCACATAGTGTTGGAACTCAAGGGATGCCATAGCGATCTTCTTCTCTTCCTCATAGTTGTGCAAGCAAAATATTTTGTCGACCTTCAATGCCCATGAAAGGTACTGTTTGGGATCATTGCTTCTACTGGACTTGGGCATGGTGAACTTGAGCTTGCCGTAGCATTGCTCTTCATTGTGTTGGGTCGAGGGTGATGATGACGCCCTTGACGTGGATGAATGTGAACATCATATTGCTCTTGGCGTCGAGGATTTCCATAGTCATCATGCTCTTGATGAACTTGAGGTTGTGGAGGAGCTTGTCGATCTTGTGGAGGGGCTTGAGGAACTTCACGATGCGCTCTTGCTTGATAGTTCCTCTCTTGGGTTTCTTCGCAAAGTTCTTCCTCTTGATTGCGTGTACGATTGTGGTTGGAGAAAGCTCGACTTGACTCTTGAAGGGCAGGTTGCACCTCAAGTGCTTGTGCTTCATGTTGTTGTTGTTAAAGACGTTGAGCCTCGGCATCTTGTTTGTCTTGGTGTTGGGGCGCTCGCTCTTCCTCTTGGTGATGTTGACGTTGCCTTTCTTGTGCTTGTGCAAGAGTAGCTTGAATTTGTGGTGACGATGTTCTTGTGCTAGACGTTGCTCTTGAGGATGGGTTCCATGTAGAGGATTGCGATTTTCTTGACGGTCTTGGTGTGCGGTTCGACGTAGAGTGCTCGATGTCGGTGTACTTGAGCTGGAAAGGATGTCGTCGGAGTGTTAACTCGAGCGGCTCCGTATTGAGTAGGACAGGGTGGTAGAAGAGCAGTTTACCAACAAGGCACGAATCTTGTCCATTCTTGCATCGTTCTCTTGCTTGTGTGTGTCGAGCTTGTTATTGAAGTAGTCTCTTGTTCGTTGCTCGAAGAGTCGCAAGTCGGTGGCGAGATTGTCGATGCGTTCGCTCATTGCTTGTTGTTCTTGATGCAAAGCTCTTTGTGCACCGAAGAGGTGGCTCTTGGTGACATAGGATGACATGTAATCATCTTGCTCGATGAAGAGTGGGTTGGTAGAAGTACTTGGCTTATCCATCATTCGAAGCAAGTATGTGAGTGGGAGAAAGCGAAGAAGTTATATCAAATGTACCTTGACCGATGTTGAAGCTGGATCAATGATCACTCAAATGTGGAACAAGGAAATAGCACAATTGTTACCAATTCTTGTCAGTTCTCACACCTACACAAGTAAAAGCTTATGGTGGAGCTCGGTTAGGATGGTGGCACAAAATTTGATGCAATTGTTAGTGAACCTCAATAATGTTGAAAAAGATTCGCAAATGAAACAAGTAGACCAAGCAAGTAGTGGTACACGGAAACACACACGAAATAGATAAGTGGCATTATGCAAACCAAAAATTAGCAAAAAATGTAAAATCCACGGAAACTGCTCTAGTTGCACAACTCTAGAGAGAAGCTAGCACAATTGTACAATAGGCGGATACGATACTTGTGCACAACCTACTAAGCAAAAATTCAACGACTTCTATCCCAAGTATGATATATGTATGGTTTTCCGGTGATCGAGTATGGCAATCTTCATGTAGTTTGATGCTATGGTTCTTGCTTAAAATGTAACGCCCCAAGACCGATGCACCACGTGTTGATACGTCTCCAATGTATTTATAATTTTTGATTGTTCCATGCTATTATATTACCATTTTTGGATGTTTATGGGCTTTATTTTACACATTTATATCATTTTTGGGACTAACCTACTAACCGGAGGCCCAGCCCATATTGCTGTTTCATTGCCTGTTTCAGTATTTCGAAGAAAAGGAATATCAAACGGAGTCCAAACGGAATGAAACCTTCGGCGGCGTGATCTTTTGGAAGAATATGATCCTGGAGACTTGGAGTCCACGTCAGAAGATCCTCGAGGAGGCCACGAGATAGGAGGCCGCACCCCCTTACAGGGTGGCGGCCCCCCTGTCTCGTGGGCCCCTCGAGCACTCCCTGACCGACTTCTTTCGCCTATATATACCTACGTACCCTAAAACCATCAAATATCAAGATAGATCGGGAGTTCCGCCGCCGCAAGCCTCTGTAGCCACCAAAAACCTCTCGGGAGCCCGTTCCGGCACCCTGCTGGAGGGGGAATCCATCATCGGTGGCCATCTTCATCATCCCGGCGCTCTCCATGACAAGGAGGGAGTAGTTCACCCTCGAGGCTGAGGGTATTTACCAATAGCTATGTGTTTGATCTCTCTCTCTCTCGTGTTCTCGACTTCACCCGATCTTGATGTATCGCGAGCTTTACTTTTGTCATATTGCTTTTTGCATGATCATGTACTTGACATTGTATTTGTGGCTAGGCCACCTTCATAATTTTCATACATGTCGCTTTTGATTCATTGCATATCCTGGTACACCGACGGAGGCATTCATATAGAGTCATACCTTGTTCTAGCTTTGAGTTGTAATTCTTGAGTTGTAAATCCATAAAAGTGTGATGATCGTCATTATTAGAGCATTGTCCTAGTGAGGAAAGGACGATGAAGACTATGATTCCCCGCAAGTCGGGATGAGACTTCAGACTTTACAAAAAGAAAAAAAAGAAAAGGCCAAAAAAAAGAAGGGAAAAAAAAGAAAAGAATAAAAAAAATAAAATGAGAGAAAAAGAGAGAAGTGGCAATGCTACTATCTCTTTTTCCACACTTGTGCTTCAAAGTAGCACCATGATCTTCATGATAGAGAGTCTCATATGTTGTCACTTTCATATACTAGTGGGAATTTTTCATTATAGAACTTGGCTTGTATATTCCAATCATGGGCTTCCTCAAAGTGCCCTAGGTCTTTGTGAGCAAGCGACTTGGATGCACACCCACTTAGTTTCTTTTGTTGAGCTTTCACATATTTATAGCTCTAGTGCATCCGTTGCCTGGCAATCCCTACTCACTCACATTGATATCTATTAATGGGCATCTCCATAGCCTGTTGATATGCCTAGTTGATGTGAGACTATCTTCTCCCTTTTTTGTCTTCTCCACAACCACCATTCTATTCCACATATAGTGCTATGTCCATGGCTCACACTCATGTATTGTGTGAAAGTTGAAAAAGTTTGAGATTATTAAAGTATGAAACAATTTCTTGGCTTGTCATCGGGGTTGTGCATGATTAAATACTTTGTGTGATGAAGATAGAGCAACAACCAAACTATATGATTTTGTAGGGATAACTTTCTTTGGCCATGTTATTTTAAGAAGACATGATTACTTTGATTAGTATGCTTGAAATATTACTATTTGTTATGTCAATATGAACTTTTATTTTGAATCATTTGGATCTGAACATTCATGCCACAATAAATAAAATTACATTGAGAATTATGCTAGGTAGCATTCCACCTCAAAAATTCTGTTTTTATCATTTACCTACTTGAGGACGAGCAGGAATTAAGCTTGGGGATGCTTGATACGTCTCCAACATATCTATAATTTTTTATTGTTCCATGCTATTATATTACCACTTTTTGGATGTTTATGGGCTTTATTTTACACATTTATATCATTTTTGGGACTAACCTACTAACCGGAGGCCCAGCCCATATTGCTGTTTTATTGCCTGTTTCAGTATTTCGAAGAAAAGGAATATCAAACGGAGTCCAAACGGAATGAAACCTTCGGCAGCGTGATTTTTTGGAAGAATATGATCCTGGAGACTTGGAGTCCATGTCAGAAGATCCTCGAGGAGGCCACGAGATAGGAGGCCGCACCCCCTTACAGGGTGGTGGCCCCCTTGTCTCGTGGGCCCTCGAGCACTCCTCGACCGACTTCTTTCGCCTATATATACCTATGTACCCTAAAACCATCAAATATCAAGATAGATCGGGAGTTCCTCCGCCGCAAGCCTCTGTAGCCACCGAAAACCTCTCGGGAGCCCGTTCCGGCACCCTGCCGGAGGGGGAATCCATCACTGGTGGCCATCTTCATCATCCCGGCGCTCTCCATGACGAGGAGGGAGTAGTTCACCCTCGGGGCTGAGGGTATGTACGAATAGCTATGTGTTTGATCTCTCTCCCTCTCGTGTTATCGACTTCACACGATCTTGATGTATCGCGAGCTTTACTTTTGTCATATTGCTTTTTGCATGATCATGTACTTGACATTGTATTTGTGGCTAGGCCACCTTCATAATTTTCATACATGTCGCTCTTGATTCATTGCATATCCTGGTACACCGACGGAGGCATTCATATAGAGTCATACCTTGTTCTAGCTTTGAGTTGTAATTCTTGAGTTGTAAATCCATAAAAGTGTGATGATCTTCATTATTAGAGCATTGTCCTAGTGAGGAAAGGATGATGAAGACTATGATTCCCCGCAAGTCGAGATGAGAGTTCGGACTTTACAAAAAGAAAAAAAAAAGAAAAGGCCAAAAAGAAAAAAAAGAAGGGCAAAAAAAAAGAAAAGAATAAAAAAATAAAATGAGAGAAAAAGAGAGAAGGGACAATGCTACTATCTCTTTTTCCACACTTGTGCTTCAAAGTAGCACCATGATCTTCATGATAGAGAGTCTCATATGTTGTCACTTTCATATACTAGTGGGACTTTTTCATTATAGAACTTGGCTTATATATTCCAATGATGGGCTTCCTCAAAGTGCCCTAGGTCTTCGTGAGCAAGCGAGTTGGATGCACACCCACTTAGTTTCTTTTGTTGAGCTTTCATATATTTATATCTCTAGTGCATCCGTTGCATGGCAATCCCTACTCACTCACATTGATATCTATTAATGGGCATCTCCATAGCCCGTTGATACGCCTAGTTGATGTGAGACTATCTTCTCCCTTTTTTGTCTTCTCCACAACCACCATTCTATTCCACATATAGTGCTATGTCCATGGCTCACACTCATGTATTGCGTGAAAGTTGAAAAAGTTTGAGATTATTAAAGTATGAAACAATTTCTTGGCTTGTCATCGGGGTTGTGCATGATTAAATACTTTGTGTGATGAATATAAAGCAACAACCAAACTATATGATTTTGTAGGGATAACGTTCTTTGGCCATGTTATTTTGAGAAGACATGATTACTTTGATTAGTATGCTTGAAATATTACTATTTGTTATGTCAATATGAACTTTTATTTTGAATCATTTGGATCTGAACATTCATGCCACAATAAAGAAAATTACATTGAGAATTATGCTAGGTAGTATTCCACCTCAAAAATTCTGTTTTTATCATTTACCTACTTGAGGACGAGCAGGAATTAAGCTTGGGGATGCTTGATACGTCTCCAACGTATCTATAATTTTTTATTGTTCCATGCTATTATGTTACCACTTTTTGGATGTTTATGGGCTTTATTTTACACATTTATATCATTTTTCGGACTAACCTACTAACCGGAGGCCCAACCCATATTGCTGTTTTATTGCCCGTTTCAGTATTTCGAAGAAAAGGAATATCAAACGGAGTCCAAACGGAATGAAACCTTCGGCAGCATGATTTTTTGGAAGAATATGATCCTGGAGACTTGGAGTCCACGTCAGAAGATCCTCGAGGAGGCCACGAGATAGGAGGCCGCACCCCCTTACAGGGTGGTGGCCCCCCTGTCCCGTGGGCCCCTCGAGCACTCCTCGACCGACTTCTTTCGCCTATATATACCTACGTACCCTAAAACCATCAAATATCAAGATAGATCGGGAGTTCCGCTGCCGCAAGCCTCTGTAGCCACCAAAAACCTCTCGGGAGCCCGTTCCGGCACCCTGCCGGAGGGGGAATCCATCACCGGTGGCCATCTTCATCATCCCGGCGCTCTCCATGACGAGGAGGGAGTAGTTCACCCTCGGGGCTGAGGGTATGTACCAATAGCTATGTGTTTGATATCTCTCTCTCTCGTGTTCTCGACTTCACACGATCTTGATGTATCGCGAGCTTTACTTTTGTCATATTGCTTTTTGCATGATCATGTACTTGACATTGTATTTGTGGCTAGGCCACCTTCATAATTTTCATACATGTCGCTCTTGATTCATTGCATATCCTGGTACACCGACGGAGGCATTCATATAGAGTCATACCTTGTTCTAGCTTTGAGTTGTAATTCTTGAGTTGTAAATCCATAAAAGTGCGATGATCTTAATTATTAGAGCATTGTCCTAGTGAGGAAAGGATGATGAAGACTATGATTCCCCGCAAGTCGGGATGAGACTTCGGACTTTACAAAAAGAAAAAAAAGAAAAGGCCAAAAAGAAAAAAGAAGGGAAAAAAGAGAAAAGAATAAAAAATAAAATGAGAGAAAAAGAGAGAAGGGACAATGCTACTATCTCTTTTTCCACACTTGTGCTTCAAAGTACCACCATGATCTTCATGATAGAGAGTCTCATATGTTGTCACTTTCATATACTAGTGGGAATTTTTCGTTATAGAACTTGGCTTGTATATTCCAATGATGGGCTTCCTCAAAGTGCCCTAGGTCTTCGTGATCAAGCGAGTTGGATGCACACCCACTTAGTTTCTTTTGTTGAGCTTTCATATATTTATAGCTCTAGTGCATCCATTGCATGGCAATCCCTACTCACTCACATTGATATCTATTAATGGGCATCTCCATAGCCCGTTGATACGCCTAGTTGATGTGAGACTATCTTCTCCCTTTTTTGTCTTCTCCACAACCACCATTCTATTCCACATATAGTGCTATGTCCATGGCTCACACTCATGTATTGCGTGAAAGTTGAAAAAGTTTGAGATTATTAAAGTATGAAACAATTTCTTGGCTTGTCATCGGGGTTGTGCATGATTAAATACTTTGTGTGATGAAGATAGAGCAACAACCAAACTATATGATTTTGTAGGGATAACTTTCTTTGGCCATGTTATTTTGAGAAGACATGATTACTTTGATTAGTATGCTTGAAATATTACTATTTGTTATGTCAATATGAACTTTTATTTTGAATCATTTGGATCTGAACATTCATGCCACAATAAAGAAAATTACATTGAGAATTATGCTAGGTAGCATTCCACCTCAAAAATTCTGTTTTTATCATTTACCTACTTGAGGACGAGCAGGAATTAAGCTTGGGGATGCTTGATACGTCTCCAACGTATCTATAATTTTTTATTGTTCCATGCTATTATATTACCACTTTTTGGATGTTTATGGGCTTTATTTTACACATTTATATCATTTTTGGGACTAACCTACTAACCGGAGGCCCAACCCATATTGCTGTTTTATTGCCCGTTTCAGTATTTCGAAGAAAAGGAATATCAAACGGAGTCCAAACGGAATGAAACCTTCGGCAGCATGATTTTTTGGAAGAATATGATCCTGGAGACTTGGAGTCCACGTCAGAAGATCCTCGAGGAGGCCACGAGATAGGAGGCCGCACCCCCTTACAGGGTGGTGGCCCCCCTGTCTCGTGGGCCCCTCGAGCACTCCTCGACCGACTTCTTTCGCCTATATATACCTACGTACCCTAAAACCATCAAATATCAAGATAGATCGGGAGTTCCGCTACCGCAAGCCTTTGTAGCCACCAAAAACCTCTCGGGAGCCCGTTCCGGCACCCTGCCGGAGGGGGAATCCATCACCGGTGGCCATCTTCATCATCCCGGCGCTCTCCATGACGAGGAGGGAGTAGTTCACCCTCGGGGCTGAGGGTATGTACCAATAGCTATGTGTTTGATATCTCTCTCTCTCGTGTTCTCGACTTCACACGATCTTGATGTATCGCGAGCTTTACTTTTGTCATATTGCTTTTTGCATGATCATGTACTTGACATTGTATTTGTGGCTAGGCCACCTTCATAATTTTCATACATGTCGCTCTTGATTCATTGCATATCCTGGTACACCGACGGAGGCATTCATATAGAGTCATACCTTGTTCTAGCTTTGAGTTGTAATTCTTGAGTTGTAAATCCATAAAAGTGTGATGATCTTCATTATTAGAGCATTGTCCTAGTGAGGAAAGGATGATGAAGACTATGATTCCCCGCAAGTCGGGATGAGACTTCGGACTTTACAAAAAGAAAAAAAAGAAAAGGCCAAAAAGAAAAAAAGAAGGGAAAAAAAGAGAAAAGAATAAAAAAATAAAATGAGAGAAAAAGAGAGAAGGGACAATGCTACTATCTCTTTTTCCACACTTGTGCTTCAAAGTACCACCATGATCTTCATGATAGAGAGTCTCATATGTTGTCACTTTCATATACTAGTGGGAATTTTTCGTTATAGAACTTGGCTTGTATATTCCAATGATGGGCTTCCTCAAAGTGCCCTAGGTCTTCGTGATCAAGCGAGTTGGATGCACACCCACTTAGTTTCTTTTGTTGAGCTTTCATATATTTATAGCTCTAGTGCATCCATTGCATGGCAATCCCTACTCACTCACATTGATATCTATTAATGGGCATCTCCATAGCCCATTGATACACCTAGTTGATGTGAGACTATCTTCTCCCTTTTTTGTCTTCTCCACAACCACCATTCTATTCCACATATAGTGCTATGTCCATGGCTCACACTCATGTATTGCGTGAAAGTTGAAAAAGTTTGAGATTATTAAAGTATGAAACAATTTCTTGGCTTGTCATCGGGGTTGTGCATGATTAAATACTTTGTGTGATGAAGATAGAGCAACAACCAAACTATATGATTTTGTAGGGATAACTTTCTTTGGCCATGTTATTTTGAGAAGACATGATTACTTTGATTAGTATGCTTGAAATATTACTATTTGTTATGTCAATATGAACTTTTATTTTGAATCATTTGGATCTGAACATTCATGCCACAATAAAGAAAATTACATTGAGAATTATGCTAGGTAGCATTCCACCTCAAAAATTCTGTTTTTATCATTTACCTACTTGAGGACGAGCAGGAATTAAGCTTGGGGATGCTTGATACGTCTCCAACGTATCTATAATTTTTTATTGTTCCATGCTATTATATTACCACTTTTTGGATGTTTATGGGCTTTATTTTACACATTTATATCATTTTTGGGACTAACCTACTAACCGGAGGCCCAGCCCATATTGCTGTTTTATTGCCTGTTTCAGTATTTCGAAGAAAATGAATATCAAACGGAGTCCAAACGGAATGAAACCTTCAACAACGTGATTTTTTGGAAGAATATGATCCTGGAGACTTGGAGTCCATGTCAGAAGATCCTCGAGGAGGCCACGAGATAGGAGGCCGCGCCCCCCTTACAAGGTGGTTTCCCCCTGTCTCGTGGGCCCCTCGAGCACCCCTCGACCGACTTCTTTCGCCTATATATACCTACGTACCCTAAAACCATCAATATCAAGATAGATCGGGAGTTCCGCCGCCGCAAGCCTCTGTAGCCACCAAAAACCTCGCGGGAGCCTATTCCGACACCCTATCGGAGAGGGAATCCATCACCGGTGGCCATCTTCGTCATCCCGGCGCTCTCCATGACGAGGAGGGAGTAGTTCACCCTCGGGGCTGAGGGTATGTACCAGTAGCTTTGTGTTTGATCTCTCTCTCTCTCTCTCGTGTTCTCGACTTCACACGATCTTGATGTATCACGAGCTTTACTATTGTAGTTGGATCTTATGATGTTCCCCCCCCATCTACTCTCTTGTGATGAATTGAGTTTCCCTCTTGAAGTTATCTTATTGGATTGAGTCTTTATTTGAGAACACTTGATGTATGTCTTGCCGTTTTTATCTATGGTGACAATGGGATATCACGTGCCTCTTGATGTATGTTTTGGTAACCAACTTGCGGGTTCCGCCCATGAACCTATGCATAGGGGTTGGCACACGTTCTTGACTCTCCGGTAGAAACTTTGGGGCACTCTTTGAAGTACTTTGTGTTGGTTGGATGAATCTGAGATTGTGTGATGCATATCGTATAATCATGCCCACAGATACTTGAGGTGACAATGGAGTATCTAGGTGACATTAGGGTTTTGGTTGATTTGTGTCTTAAGGTGTTATTCTAGTATGAACTCTTGAATAGATCGATCCGAAAGAATAACTTTGAGGTGGTTTCGTACCCTACCATAATCTCTATGTTTGTTCTCCACTATTATTGGCTTTGGAGTGACTCTTTGTTGCATGTTGAGGGATTGTTTTATGATCTATCTATATTATTATTGTTGAGAGAACTTGCGCTAGTGAAAGTATGAACCCTAGGCATTGTTTCCTATCATTGCAATACCGTTTACGCTCACTTTTATCATTAGTTACCTTGCTGTTTTTATTATTTCAGATTACAAAAACCTATATCTACCATCCATATTGCACTTGTATCACCATCTCTTCGCCTAACTAGTGCACCTATACAATTTGCCATTGTATTGGGTGTGTTGGGGACACAAGAGACTTTTTGTTATTTGGTTGCAGGGTTATTTGAGAAAGACCATCTTCATCCTATGCCTCTCACGGATTGATAAACCTTAGGCAAGGTAGTCAGAGTCGGGATTCGGAGTCGGGTCAATTTCCTGTAGACAGAATCGAGTAGTAGTATCGATTCGTAGAATCGAGGATTCTACTAGATGTACTCAGATAAGATATTTTGTATCCACACCAAAAATTTATATGGGTTCTATAGATTTCTAACACTAAATATAGAGCAAAAACCGTACACATCAATGCTAGTTGTATTCCACTTCTTTTCATGGCTAACCTACTGTTTAGCTTGCATGTAGGGAACACATATGAGAGGGAAATATATAGAACATTTCAATCTTCAATGCACGAAATTTTCATAGGAGGTTTTTTTTGAGTTCGTGAATAGCCGATCACTTGTATAGCTAACCAACAGTGCTGAACCTTGAAGACTCTTTCTCTCCTTCTCCAATCAATCTTGGCGCGCCCTCCTTTTCACACCAGTTCAATCCGTCGAGAAGCCTGATCCTCAATTTTGATATAGGGTTTCTGAGAGCCAGATCAAAGATGTCAGCGGCTGAGTGTTTTGGCTTGGGAGTGGAATAAAGGGCGATGAGACATGTGAAAAAGGGTTTGGAGGATTGCATACTATTCTGCTACAACCAAACAAATGACATAGAAAAATTAGTAGAATCGGAGTCCATAGCATAGTCGGGATTTTGTAGTTTTGTACATGATTCTATGATTTGGATCGCGACTCAACATGGATTCTACCTAATCCGGATTCATAGTGGGACTTGGATCGACATGCTTACGTAGGGTCGTAAAGTCGTAGGATTCTAGGACTCGAATCGAGATTCTGACTACCTTGACCTTAGGTCATCCACTTGAGGGTCATTTGCTACTGTCCTACAAACCTATGCACTTGCAGGCCCAACAACGTCTACAAGAAGAAGGTTGTGTAGTAGACATTAGGTGTCTTCTAGTTTTTCGCCGTCGCTGCCATGTCATTTGCTTGCGTGTTGCACTTTGCCATGACTTCATCTGCATTTCATCTGCATGTTTTTCAAAACATGCATCCGTTCGAGTTCCCCCGGTTCTCTGCGTTGTCCGTTCTGAGCCCAGACCACACTCGCATGCCCCCATCGCCCCTCTCAGACATTGTTTTGTGAGCTACAGAAAAACATTCTCCGAATGGGCCGAGATTTGTCGAGTGGCCTTGGTCTATCACCGGTAGACCGCCGGTTAAATTTCGTTCCATTTGGAGGTCGTTTGATGCCCCAACGGTTAACCGAGTTAACCGACCCCCCCCCCCTCTATTTGCATCCCAGCATCCCTTCACCAAAGCCCACTAACCCATCTAAACCCCATCCATGCTCTCCGTCGTTGGATCACGATCGTGTGGGCGAAAATCGCAACTCATTTGGACTCTCCTAGCTCCCTCTACGTATAATTACACCTTCCCCGTTCAAAAATCCGGATCAAACCCTAGCCTTCTCTGGACATGTCCATCCCATGCCGGACACGTCCACTCCACCGCCCTCAACTAATCCCGAGCTGGCACGTGGCCTCTGCCGCCTCTCTCCGCCGTGGCCCACTTTGCCCAGGTGTGGCCCGCCCGAGCCCATAGGGGCCTGAGCCGCCCCATGCGCCGCCCGCTCGCCCCGAGCTCCCGCTTGCTCCGCCGCCTCTCGTCGCCGTCCGGCCCCGTCCTCCGGCCGGCGACCCGCTGGAGCTCGCCAGCTTCGCCCCGCTGCCTCTCCTCTGCCTAGCAGCGACGCCCCATGCACCGGAGGCCCCACGCCTCGCCCGGCAGCTTCGCCGCCCCGCCTCCAACCTGCGCCGCCGCCGCCGAGCACCACGCTGCCCCGCCAGACTCCGCGCACCGCTCGTCGGCGCCTCATCTCCCTGCGCCACCGAAGCTCGGTGCCGCCACCTCCCCGTTCCTACCCGCGTCGCCTCCGGCCCGATCCATCCAAGAGCCTCCGGATCCGGCCTCCTTCGGTCTTCCTCGCCCCTTGCCGGTCTCCTCGCTGGAGGTACTCGCCGGAGTCCACTCCGTCCAGATCCGTCGAAGGTGGACGAGATCCACCAGGAGCCGATCAAAACGCCTCCCCGCGTTGTACCTCTCCGTCCCCATACCGCGAGATCCAGTTTTCCCGCGAGGTAGTTTTTTCCACCTAGTCCCAACATTTTTATCATCATGTGTGCATATTTCACTTGGTCTAACTTGGTGTGTACTGCTCCGTTTTGTGCATATAATATGTAAAAATGTTCATCGCAGATTGCTCTTCACGATTGAGTAGTTTGCATGCATATTCCTATTCATATTGATGCCTTTATCTTCGTTGCAAAACTGCTATGTGATATAAACTGCTCTAAACTGCTGCATGTTAACATCCCTTGTGCATCTTGTGAGTGCAACAACTTTGTCTCTGTTGATGATATGATGATGATCTTGATATGCCAATGTTATGGTCTTCATGCTCTACATGTTGGTGTGCTTTGCATTTATGTTAGGGTGAATCTTGACATATTAATACATGTTGCAAAAGTGCATATTGCTGTTAACTGCTGAAAATTGTTGTAACTTGCTGATTTGTCATTTTTGTTGCATTTTGTGTGTGCATCCTATAAGAATGATGTCTACATGTTTTTGGAGAATCTTCATGACATATTTATAGTGGTGCCATCTATCTATTTTTATGTGCCTTGTAGTGAGTGCATCAAGCTTGTGAAGTGGGCTACTTGCTGTTAATGTTCTGTCAATGTTGAATCTGTCCTATCATGATGCCATGTTTGCTTGATGCTACCAATTAATCCATGCATAATCTGGAGATGCTTAGTTGACATGTTTGGTTGTCTCTGTTATGATATACCATGCCATGCCTTTTTATGCGCTATATATGTCCGGTAGCATATGTTTTCATTGCCATGAACATGCCTATATGATGTTCCAGATTTCTGTTAACTTCATGATGCCTTGTTATGAGGTTCTGATTGATTCATTTCTATTATGGAGATTCTCCAATTACATGTTTTGAAGTACGCCGTGAGTAAGTAGTTCACATGCCATGGTTGTTAATTTTGATGCCATATGCCTCTGTTTAATGCTTGCAAACATGCTATCATAATGTTGCTGTTTTACACTTGTTGAAACTATTTCAACATTCAATCTTGTCTTGTTGGTTCCCACTAGTACATGAGCCTTTTGTATATGATGCCATGATGTTATTTGCTCTTTGTTATGTTTAATTTGATGCCATGCCTTTGTTTGCTATGTTTACTTTCTGTAGCTTGTCTCTTTCTTGCTCTCAATTTTTCATCATATCAACTCTGCTCATGTATATGCTTCTGTGTTATAAAGTTGCATTTTGCATTGATCATATTGGTTTAGCCTTGATGCCTATGAACATGAACCTTACTGATATTTTAATTATGTTATCTGTACATGGAGTGCATGTCAATTTTGTGCTCACATGGGTCCTGTAGCATGTTGTTTTGATGTTTGCAAAGTGTCTACTTGCTGTTTTGGGCAGTTTGTTGTTACATCTTGTTTGGAGTGTATGTGTTGCACCGTTGCTCCGTTTTGAGCATGCTCTATATGAAACTTGCTTAAAATTGCATATGGTTTCATATTATCATGTTGCATACATGTTTTGAGAGTGTTTGCTTGATGTTTGAATGCACTAGATGACCAGTTGCGACAATGGCGCAAAGGCCGAGAGCAAGCCATGTATTGAAAGAGTGTACATTAATATTATTCGGGCACATATTGAAGTGATAAACATTAGACAGAGTCATCGCTGCACGTTTGACCATGGCGGCAAAAGCAAGATCGAGCCAAGAATTCAAAGCATGTGCATGAGATTGATTTAGAATCAACTTAAAGATACTTATATTCCATTACATGAAAGCTTGGTGCTTAAAAGAAAATATTCAAATCACTTGGTAATAGCATACATTGTGGCTTTAAAAGACAGGCTATATTAGCATAGATGGATGGTGTATATAGTGCTTGCCCGTTAACCATCGCTCAAGTCTTGTACCTACCGTCGGCAGGAAGGAAAGAACCTACGACCTAGGCGGATGAACAACCTAGCCGCACACTGGAGACAGGATCAGAGGCCAACCGACGAACAAAAAGAATCAAGCGACTGTGTATAAAACAATAAGCAGACGGTACACTTTATTAATTATTTTTCTAGCTGCTGGAGAGGCACTCAGTGAGTGCCTCGCGCGGCGGATCAGAGGCGGCTCACCTCGGGTCATCCTCCTCACCTTCTCACGCATGCGGCGACCACACAGACGGCGGCGACTGTCTAGCCAATCGCTGGAGGCCGGGCTAGGGCACGGCGGTTGCTGGACCTGTCGGTGCTCCTCGCCTCCCTGCAAAGGCAGAGCGCCAGCCCCTGCATCTTGGGGAGGTGCAATATCGGCCAGGAGAGGTGCCCGTCATGGTGAATCCAGCTGTTAGTAGAATATAACTACAATGTTTGTAAAGTAGAGTATAAACTGCAAATCAACCAAGATATGACACATACTGGATAAGATAGGATATAACTGAATGTATAAAACACCAAAGAGAAAATATGGAGAACCAGGGGGCGTGGCAGTTCGGCCTGGGCATGAAGCGGAGGTGGAAGCACCAATATCAGTTGCTGCTCCTTGCAGTTACAATGGGACATTCTCTGGAAATTTTCCTAATCGAAGGAAAGCTAGAAAACATCAAACAATCTTACTGCTTCAGATAAAGAAGATGAGAACTACCATGGCAATAATCTAATCTAACCTCCGTTCAATCATCAACAAACACGTAGAAGCAGAAGCACGATAGAATCGGTTCACAATAAATAAGAACTACCATACCACAACATCCTTGTGCAAGACAATGCCAAATATCATGATTAGAAACCAGTGAGAATAATCGATAAAATAGTAATGATGTTCTAATCATATATAAGCAAAATAGAGTGCATTGTATTTTCTATGATGAACTGTCTATATGAACTCAAAAGCATGTCATTGACTATATGCATCCCATCTCAATATGGAAGAAGTATTCCAAATGATAGTGCAACTCTCCTACATCATATATATTTCTTAAAGGATCAATGAAAGAGAGGTCATACAGAATTACATCTTCTCCAGTACTCTTCAAAGTTGGAAGCAGAGCATGGATTAGATAAATTTCACTCTTTCAAATTTCTCTTGTCTCTACAACTAATAAATCGATAACAACTCACCGCCAAAGATATAGCAGCAAAATTGGAAATCTGGACACTATAAGCAAGGTACAAAACAGATGTCACTATTATTTATGGTGCCATCATAAACCAGTAGGCACGTCTGCTAGATTCTTCTTTAGAAGTTCAGATGACACTATTATTTGTGGATGATACCAATATGCTATCTGCCTCACATGGAATAAGTGCTACAAAATCAGAATTCGACCCAAACAGTCTCACTAATCCTTCAGCTACAAAGCAAGAAAAAAAAAGAGTGTCATGAGCAGTACAACTAAAATCTAGAACAATAATGCTTCTAGCACTAAGAACCTATGGAGGCAAAATCGAAGATAGAAGGGAAATAGTACAATTATTTGTAACAGAGGCCGCACAACAGACATTAAAGTGGCACATTCTAAAACCTGACATCTTTAGGACCGACTTATGTGTGAGAGGCTGCACAATAGACATTTAAGTGGCACATTCTGAAACCTGACATCTTTAGGACCAAATTACTCGGGGATAAAATCTGATAGAATATGAACTCCATGTATCCTATCCAAGTGGTAACTATAAAAGGGGAGACATCTTGTGCGCATAGGGTAGAAAACAATCAGCGACCTAAAACCATCTCAGAGGAACTGCTTGCTAAGAACCTCAGCGCGCGATGATAAAGCCGCTTCTACATTCCCTCAATCCTTGTCCATCTACTATCATCCATTCACATCACCCAAAATCAATCAAATTTGTCAAAGAACATAAATAATATCTTGTGGCCAGAGACGATCCTTACCTTGCATTCCAAATAGCTATAATCAATGATACATTGTACTTCTTTCATTGGACTTTGTCGAGCAGGTAAAATCTGCAATAGAAAAAATGTTCACATAAATGGCAGCCTGAAATTCCTTTTTTATATAAATCAACATAGCAAAGGAAATGAATTGTAGATGCGTGAGGTCAGTGTTGCTTGCCGGCAAGAAAATGTCAGTGGAAACAAAGAAATAGACATTAACTGTATACATGTGGGATTAGTATGAATGCTATAAATTAATCAAGGATGCAAAATAAGAGGAAGATTATTAACCTGCAGTTGTCTTGTTCACGGTAATCTACACACTGCAATAAGCACATACTTAAATTTGTCAATCCTTGTCCATGGAACTACTCGCTAAGAATCTCGACACACGTTGACGAAGCCGCTTCTATATTCCCTCAATCCTTGTACATAAATCTGCAACACAAATGGATAGAACATAGGAAACAGATCAGGCATAGAAAATGCATGAAAATATATAAAATAACAAACAACGGTACATATAGATTAACTGAAATGGATTGGGTCAGCCCAAAACACACAGAACATGACCAATGAAAGCACATAAAAGTGTAAATGCAGGAAAAAACATGCAAGGTAGAACGGATTGGTGCCCGAGGTTGTGTCCTTGCCTGTGCAGTGCTCAAACAAACAGACTGCAAAATTACAAATGTCACAAATTAATATTACAAAAAATGCTTTACTTTTATAGATCATACTTGTACAGGTTTGGACTGGAACAGAAAATTAGCACCAACAAGGAAACAAAGTTCACGTATACAAATGTTACTAATTTCATTGCATCATTTCCATGTTTCAACCGTAGATACTTCTAAATACGTGTGTGGTAAATACGGCTGTAGGAGAAATGGCATTTTGAAGCATAAATTAATATCAATGAGCACTGAGTAATTTTCAAAAAAATGCATCATAGATCAAGTATATAAAAATATGTTTAGTGATGTAAACACAACACCATAAAAATTAATACACCCATTTTTTAAAAGCTAGCCTGTCAAAAGTTCAAGTGGACAGGTCACCGTCAAAGGAACATATACCAAAACAAACCCATGATTCAAATAACCGAATAATTCATGCATAAAAAGACCATTAGAAACACTTATAAACTCATTCATGACCAGCCTGTATTTAAGTCCAGGTTGACAAAACCACATGCATATAAGAATACTGGATGCCAACATGATCGAGTAAGACGTAAAACATGAATGAACAAATAGAGAGGATGCATTTGCATGTCCTGTGGAGACTATGGTGTACTTGCCACCTACCAGGCCTCTGAGGTTGGAAACTGCCATTGTGCCAACATAAGGCATGATTTCGGTAACATCCACAGGATCTGAAATGAAAGTGAGCTCACCACCTAAAGAACGAACTCCTCCCCAGTGCTTAACGCCAGACTGTAAAGCCAACTCCTTCTACACCACGTCAATTTCTTCCAACGTCTCGATGTGTTTGCTGAAAAAACTGGAGATAAATAAAAGATGATTATAAAACTAAAATAGTTTATAAGGAGTACAACAGGTCCCTGTTCCGCTGCCGGATCAAGGATGGAGTAAACTCAAACACTTTGTTGTTAAAACTACCCCTCCCTGTTCCGTGAATCGACTGACAAATTCCATTATCAGTTTCTTCTTTTTGTAATGCATACATACTGTGACGCCCCAAGACCGGAGCTTCAGATGCCTTCCATGTTTTCCGAGTTTCATCATGTGATTTTGTTTTGTTCATGCATTCATCTCTGCATCACGTGCATTGCATCATGTCATCTTGCACCCCTTTTAAAAACTCATCTAAATAAATTGTATGGATCTTCGATCCATTTAAATCGAGGGAAGGGTGACTTCTCTTTATAACATTTCTTCCAATATTAGGGAGCTATATTTAAATGTTCCATTGATTTGGAATTAACGAGAACCCACTTGCAAAATATCCCATGCCGTTGTTATCTCAATTCTTGGTCTTCAACCTTGCCCATAATTTCTTTCATCATTTTCCGGAGCTCCATCAAAAATCTCAACATTTTTGGACCTTCCCAACCCTCACTTCTTATTCAAACCATTTGAATTTAAATCAAATGAGTTTGAATTTAAACTTTCGGTCATGCCCACTTCTATTTTTCTTGGATCAAGCTCATTTTTATGAGTCCCGGAAAATTGTCCGCATGCGCAAATTATTTCCCTAACCCTCTCTTCTTTTCTTTTCTCTAATTCTTTTCTGCTAAAGAATATAAGACAGAGAGAGAGCAGCTAAGTTCCAGACCCAGACCCCCCTGTTCCCCCTCAGCCCACCAAGACCCAACAGTAGTAGCTGCCAGTTCGGCCCAGGGCCCGGCGGCCTCCTCCCGAACCCTAGCTAACCTAGCCCGACCCTGCAACCCTCCTCGTCGTTCCTCAGCGCCACACTCGATCCCCATCACGCGCACACCTGCATCTCTCCCTCGATCCCCTCCCCTTGTTCCTTCGAGCGTGAACCCCGCATCGCTCTATGATGCCCCGTCACCCCTCCGGTCGGCGAGTCCAGGCCGCACCGCCCTGCCTATCTTGCTCCGGCCATGGCCATGTCGCCCCGCGCCTCCGCCTCCGCTTTTGCGCCAGCGCCTCGTCGCCGGGAGCTCGTCCCCAAGCCTCGCCCGCGACCGTGCCGGCCTCTCCTTCCTTGCGCTGCGCCACTAGACCTCCGCCGTTCGCCTCCTCTGCCCCGAGCGCCTCGGCCATCTCCTTCCTCGCCCCCCTGCATGGATCCAGCCTGCTCGCTCGAGTCCGAGGGCCCCGCCTCCCGCGTCTCCTCCCTTCGCGCCGGCCTGCGAACGCCGCTGACGACGAGCTCCACCAGGAGCCCGGAGTCCCCTGCCTCCTTTTCACGAGTGCCCGTGCACGCTGGTCCTCTCAGCCCAAGTACCCCTTCGGATCGCCAAGTTCATCTACCACGTGTACCACTGTCATCGCCTCGAAGACGTTGGATTCGTCAAGTACCTGTCCGAAACGAACGTGTACAACTACCGTCACCGTGTACCACTACTTCCACTACCGTCACGAGAACGACTACTTCCACTACCGTCGCCACGTGAACAACTACTTCCCACGACGACCCGTGAACGACTACTTCCTTCGACGAACGCGTTCCGCCCCGAACGCACGCTTCAAAGGTATATCCCGAGATGACGACCACCCGTGAATGAATGCATGCTTGATTGTATGAGATGCTCAAGTTTTGCACCGTGATCGAATTGTCCTTGCGATGCCCCTCTTTTGCCATGCCACCGTCCCGTGGGAACCCGAAATTCAGGATCACCCAACCTTCTTTTGCATATGTCATCCACATCTTTGTTTGCACCGGTCGCTCAATGAGTTGTCGGATCATCGAAATGTTGCCGTGGCACCATTTCCGTTGTCGTTGCCATGCCACCCCTTTCGTTCCGCCATGGTGACCAAATGCTTCATAACATGATCATGTCAACGTTTTCATAAAAATTGCATATAACTTGCATATGTCATCCGCATCATGATAACAACAATTAAAATGTTTAAAATTGTTATTGCATTAAATTGCTAAATGACATGTGGGGATTTTCCGGAATTGTTGTTTGTTGTTTCCGGCCTCACTTAAACTTGCCTAGATAGGTAGTTTAATTAGGTTTCACCTCTTGCCATGTTTAACCACATTTAATATTGTTGTGTACCTAAACGAGAGAGAACTAAATAATTGATGTGGTGTTCCGTCAATATGCAAATCATTGCATATTGAGCTTCACTTAAATTGTAGTGTTGTTTGCTTCACTTTGCCATGCCATGCCTCATTAAACCGGACATGCATCATACTTGATTGTGCATCATGCCATGATTATGTTTGTGTGTTTACCATGTTGTTTGCTTCTTTCCGTTTTGCTTCTCTCGTTAGCTTCTGTTTCGTTCCGGAGTTGTGAGGATTCGTTCGACCGTTCGTTTGTCTTCTTCATGGACTCGTTCTTCTTCCTTGCGGGATTTCAGGTAAGATGACCTTTACCCTCGATATCACTTCTATCTTTGCTTGTTAGTTGCTTCGTTCTATCTCTATGATGCACTGCCTATCCCTTGTTTACCATGCCTCCCAAGTTGCCATGTCAGCCTCTAACCTTTTCACCCTTCCTAGCAAACCGTTGCTTGGCTATGTTACCGCTTTGCTCAGCCCTCTTATAGCGTTGCTAGTTGCAGGTGAAGTTGAAGATTGCTCCATGACGGACAGGATTATGTTGGGATATGACAATATCTCTTATTTAATTAATGCATCTATATACTTAGTAAAGGGTGGAAGACTCGGCCTTATGCTTGGTGTTTTGTTCCACTCTTGCCGCCCTAGTTTCCGTCATACCGGTGTTATATTCCTTGATTTTGCATTCCTTAGACGGTTGGGTGATTTATGGGACCCCTTGACAGTTCTCTTTGAATAAAACTCCTCCAGCAAGGCCCAACCTTGGTTTTAACATTCGCCACCTAAGCCTTTTTCCCTTGGGTTCTGCCGACGCAAGGGTCATCTTTATTTTACCCCCCCCCCCGGGCCAGTGCTCCTCCGAGTGTTGGTCCAAACTACAACACCGTGCGGGACCATTCCTTGGCAACATGGATTCGTCGGTACCTGTATGCTTAGCTTATCCGGTGTGCCCTGAGAACGAGATACGTGCAGCTCCTATCAGGATTTGTCGGCACAGCGGGTGGTCTTGCTGGTCTTGTTTTACCATTATCGAAATGTCTTGTAAACCGGGATTGCGAGTTTGATCGGGTCTTCCTGGGAGAAGGAATATCCTTCGTTGACCGTGAGAGCTTGTGATGGGCTAAGTTGGGCACCCCTGCAGGGTATAAACTTTCGAAAGCCGTGCCCGCGGTTATGTGGCAGATGGGAATTTGTTAATGTCCGGTTGTAGATAACTTGACACTTGACCTCTTTAAAACGCATCAACCGCGTGTGTAGCCGTGATGGTCTCTTTTCGGCGGAGTCCGGGAAGTGAACACGGTTTTGGGTTATGTTTGACATAAGTAGGAGTTCAGGATCACTTCTTGATCATTGCTAGTTTCACGACCGTTCCATTTTCTCTCTTCTCGCTCTTATTTGCATATGTTAGCCACCATATTTTCTTAGTGGTTGCTGAAACTCCACCTCTTTACCCTTTCCTACCCATAAGCTTAAATAGTCTTGATCTCGCGGGTTTTGAGATTGCTGAGTCCTCGTGACTCACCAGATACTATCACAACAGTTGCAGGTTCCGATGATACCAGTGCAAGTGATGCAACTGGGCTCAGATGGGAGCTCAACGAAGATCTTGGTCATTGCCATGTTTCGTCTCATGTTGATCAGTAGTGGAGCCCAGTTGGGACGATCGGGGATCTAGCAGTTGGGTTATCTTCTTTTCTTTTGGCTTCGTCTGTAGTCGGACTATGTGTGTACTCCGATTGATGTATGATTTTATTATATGTTCATTTTGTGAAGTGGCGATTGTAAGCCAACTCTTTATCCCATTCTTGTTCATTACATGGGATTGTGTGAAGATGCCCCTTCTTGCGACAAAACCACCATGCGGTTATGCCTCTAAGTCGTGCTTCGACACGTGGGAGATATAGCCGCATCGTGGGTGTTACAAGTTGGTAATCAGAGCCAGTCCCGACTTAGGAGCCCCCTGCTTGATTGTTTGCTGGCATTGTTGAGTCTAGAAAAAAAATGTTTTGAGTCTTAGGATTATATATATCGGAGAGTAGGATTCTTTTTACTCCTCAGTCCCTTCGTCGCTTTGGTGAGGTCTCTTGACGTAGATGTTTTAACTTTCCTCTCCTCAAATTTCACTAATTTTTTTTAGGATCACGCGGGTATCTTGGAATCGTTCCGATGGTTTTGTGACGAGAACATTGTTCTTGGTGCCTCCTGTCTTTTATGTGGCAGTGACTCGGGGAGTTGAGCTCCGAGGTGTTGTCGTCATAATTTTATCGTTGCAGTTCTGGAATACCTGAGTTTTGCCGACATCGAAAATCTCTTTTATGAAGTTGTTGGTGAGATAACCTCGACGCCACCCAGTACTGGGGCAGGAGTTCGGGAGCATTGCCATAACTCGTATAACGGATGCTTTTCGAAGGTTGAGGTACATGATTTCCGAAGGTTTCTTGGTTATGTGTTGACGGATGGATACAGCTGGATGTAGGGATTGTTAGTTTTGGGTGAGATATATATTGCTTCCCCTGTATCCCCAACACCAGATTGCATAACCAGAAAGTTTCAGGAGTTTTATAGGTGGGAATTCAAGTAGCTCTAGATTTTTCTTTCCGACAGATGCATGATATGAGATTGGGGTTCGACGTCTAGTGGTCCGCCTATCCACGGTCGTTTTTACAGTGGTCTCGTTGCGTCTTAAAGAGCCCTTGGCTATGCTAGTTCGGGGACGCTTCGTATGTCATGTGCACTGCCTTGTACATGATGGTGCTTTACGATCGAGGCCGTGTGGGCCCCACCACGAAAACTTCGGACGAAATCTCTATCATATGTATTTGTTCCGGCTTATTCTGCAACCCAAACCCTTTGTTTTGTTTTATTTGTGGTATTCGAGTTGCTTCAAAGTCAAGTGTTGATCCATACCTTCCCTAAATGGTGTTCTCATATTGCTATGTGAATACTAATCGTTTTGATCATTGAGGTTGTCAAGTTAATTCTTTTCCAACCGGTGCGCTTCTCTTCGAGATGATCCCATCATTCTCTCCATCCGCAAGATCAATTCTAAGTTTTCTCAACGGTGTTTGTTTCGTTCATCCCAAGTTGTCTTTGTTTTTCCCCACCCTCCTACCCTTTTCTTCAAGGACTCAGATATCTTAATCAAGTATCCATCTTATGGATGTGAAGTTTCTCCATTCTTTTCCCGTCAATATTCTTATCCGGTGATTCTCAGGAAGATACTAACGGAGCTTCAAGTTCATCATTCTTCATTCTCGTATTCTTTTTCGGTGGATTTAACTCAAGCTTTCGATATTCATCATATTCCTTTCCTCGTTTCTAATGCTTTCTCATGCCGATGCACCTCTTAATCATTCATTTCTTCCTATTCATTTGTCCCAGAGTGCTGAAGATATTTCACAAGACTTGTGTTCCATTCTCAATCCGTTCAAGATATTTCGAGGTTGTTATCTCATTCAAGTCATTTAATTCAACCGGTGCAATTTCCCTTTCAAGTAATTTTTCGAAGGTGTTTCTTTTGAGTGGGCCCTAAGCCACAGGTCTTTTCCCAGGATCTTACCTGACTCTTCTATTTATCACGAGCGATTCTCAAATTCATTTCAAAGTTTGATGTAAGAATGAATTTTCATCAGTCATATTCTTTCTCCAAGATCGCTTTCAAAATATTTTCATCGTTGGTTCATCATTTCTATTCTTCTTTGTTCCGAAGTGTCTCAACAATTCATGGTGGTTCTCATCTTCATTCTCAACATTTGAAGACTGAAGAAGGATGTTTCTTAAATCTTGCTCCATTCTCTTCAAGATTCATGGTTCTAGCTTGATGCCATCTTTTCATAATCGTTTTTGATTGTGAGAATTCTTTTCACCCATCCGTAGCAATTCAGGAGTCTTTTTAGTTTGATTCTCCGAAGCCAATCATCTCAGAATTATTCATTCTCAGCTTTCAACTCTCGTTCTTGAATTCTTCCGGTGCATCGTTCAAATACCCTCTAATCAGTTCATGATCTCTTTGTTCTCATGTATCTAAATCCCCTCAAGTATGTTCATTCGTTTTCCAATTCTCCCCGGTGAATTGTGCCTTTGCTACGTTCATTTTCTATTCTTACGGTGGTTCGTTCAAGATTTCACTTCCTTCGTTATCATATCAATTCATTCGTTGTTTCCAAATCCCACCGGTGGTTCCATTAATACCTTCTCAAGTTTGCGCTATATCTCTGTCTGTAATCATTTTTCTACGAGAATAAGTAGTATGCCAAATCCATTGCTTGTCATCAATTTAATTTGATGAAGGATAAGCATACAATAAATCTTATTTTTATTTCGTCAAGGTGATTCAATTCTTTTCTTCCGGAGATTGTTCCTGATGAAGTAATTCTCGGTTCTAGTGTTTCATCTTTTCTTTTCCAGAGCTCCAAGTTTTCTCGGTTATATCATCGCGAAGCTCCATCTAAATCATCGCAAGGCTTCACTTTGTGTTTTCAACTTTCCTTTCGTTTTATCATCCTTTCATTACCGGAGTTCTTTATGGAGGCTCTAGTTGGTGGTTCGTTAAGGATTTCATTTTCATTCTTCAATTGTTCTTCAAGATTTCTCTCGAAGTTATGACCCGCCAAGCTATACTCAAAAATTAAACATGGTGCTCAACACATGTTTTGTTTTGAGGTGTTCAAGCATTCTTCATCTTGCATTCCAAAGTGCAATTCTCTCTTTTGAGATGCTGTTATATCATTCTTGACAATTTCCATTCATGTTTCACGATTCACATGTTGTCAAGAACGAGGTATTTTAAATCCATCAATCTCTTTGTTGGAGTTATCTTGGTATAGATTTCACCTAAAGCCTTCCCTAAGGAATGTTGCTATTGTGGTGCTTATCAATGATCCGAGTTTTCTCCTATCCTCTCGGCGAAAGCAGTTTTCATCTCTTCATTGATCTCAAGCAATCAATTGTTTCTGTTAGTGGCCGGTTGTCACCTCATCATTTTGAGATGTTTGCCATAAGCCCACAACAAGCTTGTGCTTTTCGTTGTTGATAATCCAACAACTCCGTTCTAGCAATTCCTGTTAGCGTTCTCTTTCAAGATCAAGTTTTCCTCCGTTCATTCCATTCCATTTTTTTCATTTCTTCCGGAGGCATTGTGATGTTACTCTTTTCACTCATCATCTCGAATTGTGAGGATCATATTCTTTTCGTGCTTATCCTTTTAACCGGAGTGTCATGTCCTATTTTTAATTTCTTTTCATCTTATCAAGCCTTGCATGTCTTTTCAACCGGAGTGTTGTCTGAATTTGATCTTCCTTGTTCCTTGTTTATCTCGTTTCAACCAGAGTGGTTCCAATTCCTTCCTGTCCATTGTAATCGTCTTTCATAGCTTTGCAACCTCCAAGGTTCAAATGGTGTTTCTATTTTCTACCACAGTGCTCTCAATCGTGTTCAACTCCCTTGTGTTCTTTCTTTCAACTTTTCTACCTCTCAAGGTTCATTGGTTTCACTCGTTTGTCAAAGAAGCAACTTAGTTTTACCTCTTATCTTCCTCTTCCGTTTCTCTCCGGTGCCATCCTAGATCTCGGGACGAGATCCTCTCGTAGTGGTGGAGTGTTGTGACGCCCCAAGACCGGAGCTTCAGATGCCTTCCATGTTTTCCGAGTTTCATCGTGTGATTTTTTTGTTCATGCATTCATCTCTACATCACGTGCATTGCATCATGTCATCTTGCACCCCCTTTTAAAAACTCATCTAAATAATTTGTATGGATCTTCGATCCATTTAAATCGAGGGAAGGGTGACTTCTATCTCTAACATATCTTCCAATATTAGGGAGCTATATTTAAATGTTCCATTGATTTGGAATTAACCATAACCCACTTGCAAAATATCCCATGCCGTTGTTATCTCAATTCTTGGTCTCCAACATTGCTCATAATTTCTTTCATCATTTTCCGGAGCTCCATCAAAAATCTCAACATTTTTGGACCTTCCCAACCCTCACTTCTTATTCAAACCATTTGAATTTAAATCAAATGAGTTTGAATTTAAACATTCGGTCATGCCCACTTCTATTTTTCTTGGATCAAGATCATTTTTATGAGTCTGGGAAAATTGTCCGCATGCGCAAATTCTAACTCTCTCTTCTTTTCTTTTCTCTTATTCTTTTCTGCTAAAGAATATAAGAGAGAGAGAGAGAGAGAGCAGCTCACCCAGACCCCCATGTTCCCCCTCAGCCCACCAAGACCCAACAGCAGTAGCTGCCAGTTCGGCCAGGGCCCGGTGGCCTCCTCCCGAACCCTAGCTAACCTAGCCCGACCCTGCAACCCTCCTCGTCGTTCTTCAGCGCCGCACTCGATCCCCATCGCGTGCACACCCGCATCTCTCCCTCGATCCCCTCCCCTTGTTCCTTCCAGCGCGAGCCCTGCGGCGCTCTATGTTGCCCCGTCACCCCTCCGGTCGGCGAGTCCAGGCCGCGCCGCCCTGCCTGTCTTGCTCCGGCCATGGCCTTGTCACCCCGTGCCTCCGCCTCCGCTTTTGCGCCAGCGCCTCGTCGCCGGGAGCTCGTCCCCAAGCCTCGCCCGCGACCGCGCCGACCTTTCCTTCCTTGCGCCGCACCACTAGACCTCCGTCGTTTGCCTCCTCTGCCCCGAGTGCCTCGGCCATCTCCTTCCTCACCCCCCTGCACGGATCCAGCCTGCTCGCTCGAGTCCGAGGGCCCCGCCTCCCGCGTCTCCTCCCGCCGCGCCGGCCTGCGAACGCCGCTGACGACGAGCTCCACCAGGAGCCCGGAGTCCCCTGCCTCCTCTTCACGAGCGCCCGTGCACGCTGGTCCTCTCAGCCCGTGCCAGGTGCTCCTTCCCTACGCTCGAAGTCAGCCGCGAACTGAGCCGCCCAAGCTACTCCTTGCATGACCTCCTGCCTCTCCCTCGTCTGCAAGGGAGACGAGCGACCGAAGCCTCGCGCCTAGCTCCCCTGCATCACGCGAGTCGCCGAGCCCCTGCCTCCTCTACCGCGTCTACAAGATCGCCAAGGACGCGTACCTCGACGACCCGCCAAGTACCCCTTCGGATCGCCAAGTTCATCTACCACGTGTACCACTACCGTCGCCCCGAAGACGTTGGATTCGTCAAGTACCTCTCTGAAACGAACGTGTACGACTACCGTCGCCGTGTACCACTACTTCCACTACCATCACGAGAACGACTACTTCCACTACCGTCGCCACGTGAACAACTACTTCCCACGACGACCCATGAATGACTACTTCCTTCGACGAACGCATTCCGCCCCGAACGCGCGCTTCGAAGGTATATCCCGAGATGACGATCGCCCGTGAATGAATGCATGCTTGATTGTATGAGATGCTCAAGTTTTGCGCCGTGATCGAATTGTCCTTGCGATGCCCCTCTTTTCCCATGACACCGTCCCGTGGGAACCCGGAATTCAGGATCACCCCACCTTCTTTTGCATATGTCATCCACATCTTTGTTTGCACTGGTCGCTCAATGAGTTGTCGGATCATCGAAATGTTGCCGTGGAACCATTTCCGTTGTCGTTGCCATGCCACCCCTTTCGTTCCGCCATGGTGACCAAATGCTTCATAACATGATCATGTCAACATTTTCATAAAAATTGCATATAACTTGCATATGTCATCCGCATCATGATAACAACAATTAAAATGTTTAAAATTGTTGTTGCATTAAATTGCTAAATGACATGTAGGGATCTTCCGGAATTGTTGTTTGTTGTTTCCGGCCTCACTTAAACTTGCCTAGATAGGTAGTTTAATTAGGTTTCACCTCTTGCCATGTTTAACCACATTTAATATTGTTGTGTACCTAAACGAGAGAGAACTAAATAATTGATGTGGTGTTCCGTCAATATGAAACTCGTTGCATATTGAGCTTCACTTAAATTGTAGTGTTGTTTGCTTCACTTTGCCATGCCATGCCTCATTAAACCGGACATGCATCATACTTGATTGTGCATCATGCCATGATTATGTTTGTGTGTTTACCATGTTGTTTGCTTCTTTCCGAATTGCTTCTCTCGTTAGCTTCGGTTTCGTTCCGGAGTTGTGAGGATTCGTTCGACCGTTTGTTTGTCTTCCTCATGGACTCGTTCTTCTTCCTTGCGGGATTTCAGGCAAGATGACCTTTACCCTCGATATCACTTCTATCTTTGCTTGTTAGTTGCTTCGTTCTATCGCTATGATGCGCTGCCTATCCCTTGTTTACCATGCCTTCCAAGTTGCCATGTCAGCCTCTAACCTTTTCACCCTTCCTAGCAAACCGTTGCTTGGCTATGTTACCGCTTTGCTCAGCCCTCTTATAGCGTTGCTAGTTGCAGGTGAAGTTGAAGATTGTTCCATGACGGACAGGATTATGTTGGGATATCACAATATCTCTTATTTAATTAATGCATCTATATACTTGGTAAAGGGTGGAAGACTCGGCCTTATGCCTGGTGTTTTGTTCCACTCTTGCCGCCCTAGTTTCCGTCATACCGGTGTTATGTTCCTTGATTTTGCGTTCCTTACATGGTTGGGTGATTTATGGGACCCCCTTGACAGTTCGCTTTGAATAAAACTCCTCCAGCAAGGCCCAACCTTGGTTTTAACCTTCGCCACCTAAGCCTTTTTCCCTTGGGTTCTGCAGACTCAAGGGTCATCTTTATTTTACCCCCCCCCCCCCCCGCGGGCCAGTGCTCCTTTGAGTGTTGGTCCAAACTCGAGCACCGTGTGGGACCATTCCTTGGCAACATGGACTGGTCGGTACCTGTACGCTTAGCTTATCGGTGTGCCCTGAGAACGAGATATGTGCAGCTCCTATCGGGATTTGTCGGCATAGCGGGTGGTCTTGCTGGTCTTGTTTTACCATTGTCGAAATGTCTTGTAAACCGGGATTCCGAGTTTGATCGGGTCTTCTTGGGAGAAGGAATATCCTTCGTTGACCGTGAAAGCTTGTGATGGGCTAAGTTGGGACACCCCTGCAGGGTATAAACTTTCAAATGCCGTGCCCGCGGTTATGTGGGAGATGGGAATCTGTTAATGTCCGGTTGTAGATAACTTGACACTTGACCTCTTTAAAATGCATCAACCGCGTGTGTAGCCGTGATGGTCTCTTTTCGGCGGAGTCCGGGAAGTGAACACGGTTTTGGGTTATGTTTGACGTAAGTAGGAGTTCAGGATCACTTCTTGATCATTGCTAGTTTCACGACCGTTCCATTTGCTCTCTTCTCGCTCTTATTTGCGTATGTTAGCCACCATATTTTCTTAGTGGTTGCTGCAACGCTACCTCTTTACCATTTCCTACCCATAAGCTTAAATAGTCTTGATCTCGCGGGTTTTGAGATTGCTGAGTCCTCATGACTCACCAGATACTATCACAAACAGTTGCAGGTTCCGATGATACCAGTGCAGGTGATGCAACCGAGCTCAGATGGGAGCTCAACGAAGATCTTGGTCGTTGCCATGTTTCGTCTCATGTTGATCAGTAGTGGAGCCCAGTTGGGACGAACGGGGATCTAGTAGTTGGGTTATCTTCTTTTCTTTTGGCTTCGTCCATAGTCGGACTATGTGTGTACTCCGATTGATGTATGATTTTATTATATGTTCATTTTGTGAAGTGGCGATTGTAAGCCAACTCTTTATCCCATTCTTGTTCATTACATGGGATTGTGTGAAGATGACCCTTCTTGCGATAAAACCACCATGCGGTTATGCCTCTAAGTCGTGCTTCGACACGTGAGAGATATAGCCGCATCGTGGGTGTTACACATACGCATAGAGAGGAGTATGTAGTATAGAAGTTGTTGTTGCTCAAGCAGTGTATATGTACGCACGTGCATCTTATATAGACATAGGCTTGAGATTTCTATATAAGATGGACTGAAGAGGGGTGCTTTGAATTAATTAATATAGTCACCTTTTTCGAGTAGAATACAAACATCAAACCTCAATGTGCTTGATCCGTTGGTGCTTCACTGAGTTGACAAACAAATATTCCATGTTGATGTTGTCTCAGTAAACAATGTACAGTATGTGAGTGGATGATGTAGCTCCTGCAGCTACATGTGTCAGCGACATCGTGAGTTGTGGCATGGTACTTGGCTTACACAATAGACTGGGACTCGTGATGTTCTTATTTGGAAGACCAAGAAATGATATCATCGCCCAAGCATACACAATCCCCACTACTTGTTAGCAAGAATTATGTATTACTCTAAAATAAAATAATATCTACGTGAATTGTACGCCTCGTTTAATACATGATTCACAAAAGCATGGTCCTATAAATACAGTGAATGTACACTGACAACATACAGTTTGTGCAGTTGATATATAACTAAGACATCTCTTCCCAAATTACCAAGATTAAAAAATTGTCCGATGGTTAGCACAACAGACGCCAGCCAACATAATGGTCGTCCGAAAATATTGTCGTGGCCAAACAACAAATAAGCGACAACTAACTCTAGTTGTTCAGGGCAAAAGACAACACAACATGTGAATTGCACACGATCCCTGTACTTTTATTTTGGTTGCAAGACTTTCACATTCGTACAAAATTCAGAAGTTTAGATACAGAAAAAACATCAAAAGTGCAACAAAGTCACTTCAGGTGAATGATTAAATCAACGAATTTTTCTTTCTAATCAAACCATACAGTCTACACAAACTATTTGAGAAGCAATTGAATTAGGAATAGAAGACAGTGAGAAACAGAACAGAAACATACAACCTGCAGGAACATCTTGTGTCCGTCGACTCATCGGTATTCTTCAGGTCCAGCGAATTAGCAGGATGGTTGCACGAGTAAAACTACTTGAGCTGCTGGTTGCGCTCCGATGGATCCGTCTCCAGCGAGCTTTGTAGGGTACGGAGATCCTTCTCTCCTGCGACCATGAGCCACTCCTTGCCGGGGCTGCCATCGACCATGGCTGTAGGAGGTCACCGGGGTGGGTCTCTTCTCTATCAGATCTGAGACAAACCATACAAAATCTATATTAACCATCAAGTTAGCATCGCATATATTTACACAGAAACAACACAACATCCTAATTGATAATTGTCCTTCTTGCTTATAGTTCTAATTTTGAACATGGCACAATGAGCTATTCCCCATTTTAATCTTATACTCGAATTCAAATTCAATCTGTGACACGCATGTCTATACGCCCAATCTAAAATCTTAGAAGAGCGGAAAAAATGAGAAAGTACCCTCGGTTATCCCAAGTTTCTAGATAAATGGAAGGTACATAAATATGCATTGCTGGAGTCAGAAGCATGAAATTAGCACAATCCCAGAATACAAAGTTTATACCTGCATGGTCGTCTTGTTTATTAGTCGCCATTGTAACCCTAGAATGCAAAAATACATTACTATCTTGCAAGGGCTTGATCGACTATAGTGTAGCCTGCTCATAAACAGCCAAACAGGCTCGACATGCACAACCCTAGAAAAACTTCTGCTCTGACAAATGGTAAAAATCATTTTGTAGGTGACTCAAGTTTTACCCCGCCTGCAAGAACTGAACCTCCTCAGCAACATCACAAATGTAGGACAAGGCATGTAACTGAAATTATTTTGAGGATGAAAAAAATGTATATATATACATCAGTTGAGAACTGATTATATGCCTTTAGATTCAATAACTCAATTATCCTTTAAAGATTTTACCATCTATTTATGACCATACCACTTAAGCATGAAAGATAAAAGTTTAGGAAACACATATATGCAGTCAAGATGAATGAATCAAAGAGAGGAGATATTACCTTGGGGATTACATCTTCGCTGGAGTGAAGTGCATGCCCATGTCACAGTAGCATCTACTCTGATATAAATAACCACATTCGGATTTCCACGACTCAAATTACATGTTCTAATGGCCCTGTAAATAATTAAGCATGGTAGTGAGAATGCAATATATAGAAAACAACACAAAACTAATCTGAAAATACTGCATGGCAACGAATTCATCATCACATTTTCTCAAAGCTAGCTAGAAATGTAAGTACAGAACTCATCTCCAGATCCGTCGGCGCCATGGGAGGGCTCCTCCGCCTAGCGCCGCGTGCTGGCCCGCCTGCACGTCGGGGAATCGTCGGATCCGCCCGGATCCAGGCGCAACGAGGGTCACCGAAGGAGCGGCGATGCGAGCTCGGGGCGGGCCTCCATGGGTGGCCTCCTGGCGGCGGGGTTCGTCTGCGGGGGAGAGAGATGGGTGAGGGAGTAGGGGAGGAGAGGAGAGAGGGCGGTGGCGCAGGGGCTCACCATAGCCGCGGGTGTCCACGGCGGCCACCGCCGCCGTTGCCTCCCTTTGCCCTCGAGTGGAGTGCCACCGCATGTGAGCACCGGCCGGCGGAGACGGGTTCGCCCGCGAAGCGCTTGGCCACGGCAGCCTGCGCCCCAGCGATGGGAAGGCGAGGAGGAGGAAGAGGCGAGGCGGTGGAGGAGTAGCAGTCGGCGGCGGGGCTCCTAGGGCGCAGGACGAGGAGGTGGGAGGGAGTGGAGGCGGATGAGGGAGGGAGGAGCGAGGGGCGCGGGGCTGTGGATTGGGGCTACGGTTCGATGTCGTTTTCTACCTCGCGCGGTGCGATGTGTTTTTCCGCTCGCCTGGTGCACTGCACTCCCACGCGTGGCACAGTGCGTTGGCCTTTTTTTTGCCTCGCGTGGTACCGTGCGCTTGAGGCATCGGTTGTGCCTAGCACTTCTTAAGGCTTTATAGGTTAGATTATTCATCAATGCCATGTTTGACTTGTTTTGCTCATATCTTCTAGGCCGTAGCTCCGAATTAAATGAACTTTATATGTAGCTTGACTAGATTTTCGCGTAGATCATCTCGGTGAATCTTAACATGCTGTTTAACAACTTCAACATAAGGTTTATTCAGATCTGGACCAATTTCGAAATTTGCGTATGAGGACTTACCGGATTTGTTATATGTTGTTCCGTCCTCATTTAAACTTGCTTTGATGTGTTGTTCTTATGTGCATCATATCTTGCCATGAGTAGCCTCATGTACCCTTTCATGATCATTCTTGGTTGTGCATCATGTCATGTTTATGTGTTGTGTGTTTACCATGTTGTTTGCTTCTTTCCGGTTGTGCTTCTTCTCGATAGTTCATGTTTCGTCGCGACACTACTAGAAAAACCTCTACTAATGGCGCACCTATTATGGCCATTAATGGCGCATCTGTGGTGCGCCACTAACAGCACGCCATTAGTAATTTTTACTAATGGCGCACCAGTGGTGCGCCATTAGTATCTGGTATACTAATGGCGCACCACTGGTGCGCCATTAGTATAGGCCACGGTGCGCCATTAGTATGCCTCCCAGGGGGCAGGTGCTTTGGATACTAATGGCGCACCACAACTAGATGCGCCATTAGTAACCGCGGCATACTAATGGCGCACTTTCTTGTGATGCGCCATTAGTGATGCGTCATTTAAAATCTAGATCTGGATCGTGATTTTTTGCCCATTTTTTTGCTCGTTTTTTTTGCTTGTTTTTTGGCACGACAATATTCTCAAATTTTGTTCCTGTTGTTTTTGGATCTTGTTGCCATGGTCTTTTGCCGGAGAGGAGTTCGCCGGAGAGGAGGAGGAGGAGCTCACCGGAGAGGAGGGAGGAGGAGCTCACCGGAGAGGAGGGAGGAGGAGCTCACCGGAGAGGAGGGAGGAGGAGCTCACCGGAGAGGAGGGGATTTTTTGCCTCACCGGAGAGGAGGGAGGAGGGAGGAGGGAGAGGAGGGAGGAGAGGAGCTCACCGGAGAGGAGGGGATTTTTTGCCTCACCGGAGAGGAGGGAGGAGGGAGAGGAGGGAGGAGGAGCTCACCGGAGAGGAGGGAGAAGAAACCATGAGGGGAGGGGAGGGGAGGGGAGGGGAGGGGAGGGAAGGGGAGGGGAGGGGAGGGAGGAGGGAGGAGGGAGGAGGAGGTCGCCGGAGAGGAGGGAGAAGAAACCATGAGGGGAGGGGAGGGGAGGGGAGGGGAGGGAGGGGAGGGAGGGGAGGGGAGGGGAGGGAGGAGGGAGGAGGTAGGAGGAGGTCGCCGCAGAGGAGGAGAGAAGGGAAGATGAAATGAAGAGAGGAGGAGAGGACCAGCCATATATACGGCATACTAATGGCGCACCGCGGGCAGGTGCGCCATTAGTAATTTTTTTTATTTTTTTGATTTATTTTGAATTTTGAAGGCGGGAAGATACTAATGGCGCACCATGGTCAGGTGCGCCATTAGTAATTTTTTTTATTTTTTTGATTTATTTTGAATTTTGAAGGCGGGAAGATACTAATGGCGCACCATGGTCAGGTGCGCCATTAGTAATTTTTTTATTTTTTTGACTTATTTTGAATTTTGAAGGCGGGAAGATACTAATGGCGCACCATGGGCAGGTGCGCCATTAGTAAGTTTGAATTTTTTTGATTTTTTTTGCCTCTCTAGATCTTAAAAGCCCCGTATCTTTTTTTCTGTTAGGTTTTTGAGGTTTTTGAGGAGTTTGGATGTAACTTTTCGAGTAGATGATTTTTCATATAAAAAACTTTTTCATCCGAGTTAGTATGCAAAAGTTATGCCCATTTTTACAAATTCTCGCGAGATTTTGCAAATGAAGTCAAAATTCATATTTGCAAATTTTCCCAACAACTAGGCCACATATCACATGGGAAACTTATTTTCTTTTATTTTTTGACATTTTTATCATTTTGTTTTATTTTTTCTTAAAACTGAAAAGGCGATCCACGGGGGGGGGGGGGGGGTGTGCATTCGGTGGAAGTGGTGGCCAAGGTTACTAATGGCGCACCGTGGCATGGTGCGCCATTGCTAGTTTAACTAGTAATGGCGCACCATGCCACGGTGCGCCATTAGTATGTTTGGACAGGCGCACTAGTTCAAAAAAAAATTTGGTACTAATGGCGCACCGTAGGCAGGGTGCGCCATTAGTAGTTTCAACACTAATGGCGCATCAGAAGGTGGTGCGCCATTAGTATATACTAATGGCGCACCACATGTCTGGTGTGCCATTAGTGCCATTTCCATCTATAGCCCTTTTCCTAGTAGTCTCGCCGGAAAACAAACGACAGAAAAGCTAAGTTGCCAAAGTTTGAGCAATCAGTTTTGAATTTTTAAGTTATATTCCTTGAACGACCGTTCTTTGTATGGAAAACCTGTGCGCGGAGGAACCAACTCGTAGCTAGTTGCGCCCTTACTTTGTCTCGAGTCCGCTCAACAACTTAAATGAGCTGCGACTAGTTGCGACAAGGTTTCTTGTCGGAAGCGGCATCGCCAGCAGGCTGCTGATGTCCCACACTCAGCGCTCGCGGCAAAGGTGCCTGCGCCGACAAGTTCCCTAAAAGCGTAGGGTAAAAACATACGAAGCAGGGAATCAAGTAAAGGAAATAACATAGCAAATCTCTACCCAAAACAGAGTTATATTACAAGATGACTTGTCGCAGCTCTAACAGAATGTTCTCATGACATGACCAGCAGCGACAAAGAAAAAGAAAAGAAGGGCGGCCTAATCTACGCGATCGCCCTCAACCCTCTTGATCTCGCTCACCTTGTCCACAATGAGTGCGACAAGGGCCTTGAGCGCATCCCGATCAGCATCCGGCGGCAAGGATTTGAGGATGTTGGTGAAGTTGAGGCCTGGATTGCGGAAGGCCACCTTCATCAGCACCTTCTGGAGAGCCCCCGCGCAAATCCTGCGCGACTCATTGGCCAGCTGCTTTGGGATCCTCTCCAGGAGTAGCTGGAGGGCCGTCGCCACACCTTTGAAGAACAGGCTGAGCTTGGCGCTGGGTTGGAGATGCTCGTCAGAGGGATACCCAAAATCCTCCATCCCCAGCTGCGCCAACTCCCCGTCGATGGCAGCGGCAGCATCCACAAGACCTTCAGTCCAATGCTCCACTGTCTCCCTGAAGGCGTCGTGGGCGGCAGCAGCATTCGCCAGCAGCGCCTCGTCGGCCTTGATCTTCTCTGACAAGGCCACCTCCCGCTCCCAGGCGCCGTCCAGCGTCTGAGTTAACATGGCCAGCTTCAGCTCGAGATCTGCGTTGGAGTCCTTGGCGGCGCTGAGCTCCTTGCTCCTCTCAGCGAGAAGACCCTGCAGCTCACCATGAGCGGCAGCATCCTTCTCGCGCTCACGCTTGAGCGCAGCGAGCTCCTCGCCGCTCGCCCTGAGATCGGCTTCCAGCTGCGCCACCTTCACCTCCAGCTCCTTCTTGGCGGCCTCGGCAGCTTCGGCAGCATCCCTCGCTTCCTTGGCAGCCCAGCCAATTGCTTGCTCCCTCGCGGCAAGTTCCTCCTCGTGGCTGTCAAGGTTCACGTTGCGCTGCGCCAACTCTCCTTCCTGCGCAAATAAGTTTTCGGCGACAAGCCGTTGCTTCTCTTCAGCTTCAGCCTTCTCGAGGAGGAAGGCTTTCCGCTCCTCGAGAAATTGCTCCTGCTCCTCCACCAAGGACCGGGGAGCTTCCTGCCTGAGGCCTCGGAGCTCCTCCGCGCGCTTCTCAATATCAACCCCCGCCTTTGCGACAAGCGCCTCTCGGGACACCAGTTTGGCTTGGCGGGCGCGGTAAAGCGACGTCAACTTCCGCAGCAGCCGCTCCTCCTCAGGCTCGTCGCTGCTGCTGCTTGGCGTGTCGACCACCGTCAGCCCAGCAGAGGCGAGCACCTCTCCGTCCAGGATTTCTCCCTTGACCGGCGCCCTGGAGCTTGACGCCCAGGGGAGCTTGATGAAGATACCATCACCGGCCTTCAAGTAGGCGCCGGGCTGGGGCTCTACGGAGCCTGGCGCTGCAGCGTCGGTGGAGGGATCGGCGGTCGGCGCAGCTCCTGGCGCTCCTGCGGCCTCGGGGCCGTCAGTGCGATCGCCGGATCCCTCGCCCGCTTGTGCGGCGGCAGCCTTGGCGGCCTCTTCGCCGGCGGGATCATCAGCACCGGCCTCTTCTTCGGTGGCGGCGGCGTCGTCATTGTTGCCGCGCGCGTCCTCCTCGCCAGCGGCCTCTGTCTCCATCGAATCCGTGGCGGGTGGATCTGACGACCGAAGAGGGGAGAAAGGTCAAGTAAATGTTCAAGAAGGAAATGAGAAGAAGAAGAACCCAAGGGGAGTTTTTCAGGCAAAAGGGTTACCTGTGCTTGGATCTGCAGTCGTGGTCTCAACCACCGGAGGACCGCTGGCGCTGTCCCTTGCCGGAGAACTGCCCCTTGCCGGAGAGTTCTCCTTTGCCGGAGAGCGCTCCCTTGCCGGGGACTCCTCCCTTGGTGGCGTAGTCGAAGCAGATGGCACTTCGGGAGCAGCTTCCGGGCATTCCTGATGAGGCTGTTCTGCTCCTACACAAATCCAACAAACAAGATATCAGTAGAGAAAAGAGCACCCATGCGCACCTGACAGCAGGAAGTAAACTATAAACTTACGCTGGGGGCTGCGCTGGGGGCTGCTTTGGGGAGTAGTTGTCGGGTCCGTCAAGGTGGTCTCAGACACACCCCCTGCTGACACGATGAGATCATCTTCGATGACAATCACCGGGGCCTTGGCTCTCTTCGCAGCTCTCTGGGCCAGCGTCCTAAAAAGGAATGGATTCAGATCGAAGCAAGTCAGATACAAGACGAAAGCAACAAGATAGCAAGAATTGAAGAACTACGAGGACAACAAGGGGATCTTACTCTTCTTCTTCGTCGTCGGAGCTAAGCACGGAGAGATCGAAGTCCGGCTCGCCTCCGATGCGGCGAGGCGGAGGAGTAGGCTCCCTCGCCCGCTTGGCAAGAGCAGTGGTGGCGGACCAGGAAGACCCCGCTCCAGTTGCCGCGGCGGCGTGAGGCGCTCCCGCGGCAACGGTGCTTGCCGCAGTAGAGCGTGTCGCGTGGCTCGGTGGCTGTTGACCCGTCTGCCGCCCCGCTACGTCCGCGGCCTTGCGAAGATGCCTCCTTGCCGGAGTCGGGGGCTCCACCTACGGCAAGCTATCTGAAGGTTCGGGCTCTTCCTCGCCGGGCTCGCTCGGCTCAGCCTTAGGACCGGCAAGATCTTCCTCGCCAACAAACTCCTCGCGCTCGGCAAGGCTTGCCGCCTCTGCTGCCTCTGCCTCCTCCACGGTGAACCCGAACACGCCCGCGGCAGCAGCTGCTGCCACCTCTTCCAGCCTGGTGGCGATGCGCTGCATCTCCGCATCGGTGGTGTCGCGGGTGAGTCTCTTCTACTCATCAGCGCGGACTGGCACTTCTACCAAGTCATCGAAGAACGCTCGCACGACATCATCCGCAGGTTCTTGCCAAGTTGGGGCGATTTCGTGAGAATCACACAACTGCATCATCGCGCGGATGCGATCAAGTGAAGAATTGTTGCACAGCGGAACAACATTCCGCGGCAACATAAATGGGTGCTGAGGGTCGCGCTTGAACAGCTCCAGAAGCATCGCGTCTAATTCCAAGACCGTGAAGTTGAAATTGAGGCCCGGGCACAGCCTCATGATATCCGCCGAGTTCTTAAACTCCCAGGCGGGTCTCCCCCTCTCCTGCAGGGGGCGATACAGCGGCGAAGGAAATCTGCGCCTACAGCGCCTACAGTGAGCCCGGCAAGCCTGAGGCGAAGGATGCGGGTGAGGGCAATCTTCAGCCTGTCATCTTTCGGGGCCACGTTACTCCAATCATTGCCGCGTACTATTGGGGCTTCGCGCATGGCAGTGAACGGCTGCGGGTTCTCCTTGACGATCCAGCACCACTCTGCTCTCCACTCCTCCCACTTGCTGCGGAGCTCACCCTCCAGATATGCTTCCTTCTTGCCGACTCTCGAGATCCAAGCGATCCCGCCGACAAGAGGCTCTCCTCTCTCAACCCGAGGCATGAAGAAGTGGCGGAAAAGGGCTACGTTTGGGTGGACTCCGACAAAGTTTTCGCACAGATGTGCGAAAACAGCCATGGTCAGAATGGCGTTGGGGGTGAAGTCAAGGAGGCGGAACCCGTAGGTGTTCATGATGTCGCAAAAGAATTCAGAGAAAGGCGGGCAGAGCCCGCAGTAGAAGAACAACGCAAAAAAGGGGTACCCGTTCGGAGCCAGTCTCGAGCGGTGGCCGGGAGTACCCTCGTGCGCGGATGCACTCGCGTCTCCGTCGACCAGAAGAGGTAGTAGTACTCCCTCAGCTCCTTTGGACCAAGCTGAGGGGAGAAGAGGGCCCGCTCCTTCCGCAGCGCCGCGAGCCGCTGCGCCTCGGCCGACTTCACGCCCTTCCCCTTGTCGGATTTCGGAGCCATGGCGGAGGTGGCGGGGGAGATCGGCGGCGTCGGTGGAGCTGGTGGCAATGGGGGGGCGGAGCGCTGCTCTCCTTCGACTTTGGGAAGAAGGGGGGAGCGGCGGAAATTTGTGAGAATGGAGCAGCAACCGGTGAGGTGGGCGAACTGCCCCTGTTTCCCCTGCTTATAAAGAGGGAGGGGGCGGACGTTTCGCCCTTCTGAATAAAGAAACCACCCACGATCTCTCCCACGATGCCGCATTCAACGCGTGCCGTTCGGGGAGGGCGCGGTGGATACGAAGCAAGATTAGGCGTAACCCAGGCCGCGTGTGCCCGTGCCCTGTTTTGGGCCTTGCCCAACAGCGCTTGGCACCGTGTTGAAGAGGAGCTTGCCGGGAAGATCAACCAAGACACCTCAAGGCCTGGTGAGCGACAAGCTTCCGGGCGCGACAAGACGACGACCGCGGCAAGGCACTTGCCGCGGCAAGTAACCACCCTGTACCCACGCTCCAGCGCATCCACCAACGTGTCGCCCTGGGGCTTTTCCAGGCGCGCGTGGCAGGAGGCTATGCAGCCAGCGGTACGCGATGGCATGCGGCGCTGACAAGATCGCCATCGTGGCGAACGGTGGCGTCCCAGACGGTCCCTTTCTGCACTGTTTGGGCGATGCAGACGGGCATTTAATGCCTTTGTCCCCTGCCGTCAGGGTTAGGTAGGATACACTGTGCAAGTAGGTGTACCAACCGCAACACTTTTTACGCTTTTACCCTTCTCTGCGTTGCCACCTGTCGGTGACCCCTTGAGAATATAAAAGGAGGCCCATGCGCAACGTAGAGGGGGTTCGACTCATTCAGAAGCCAGAAAAACACTTAGCTCTCTCGAGCAAGAACACAATACAATCAGACAAGCAGCAGTAGGAGTATTATCTCTCCGGAGAGCTCCGAAGCTGGGTAAACTGCTCGTGTGCTCCGCCTCGATCTGCTCTTCGTGCGACCTCCGCCTCCCGCCGAACCGAAAGGGGCCCGGTCCGCCGGCCCCATAGGTGTTCGTGGATCAGTTTCCCTGACAGCAGACTTCAAGCGAAAGCCAACGTGGGTGTAGACCACGACCTACCTAAACACCTAAGTCTCTAGTCCAGGTTTATCGCCTATTCAGGTTCCATCCGCAGGGAGTCCGGCCGGGGTTCCACATACGGCCCCGAACAATGTGTAGAGGGTTCCGAGACACCTAACGGGTGCCCGGTATTCTCGGCCACGTACCTACCGCATCACAGCCCACCCCGCGGGTCAGCGCTGCCCACGGCCTCTACAAACACCAGAAACTACTTGCAACTCCTGGACAGAGGACTAGGGTGAATAAGAAGTCGAGCGGGGTCATATTTCAGGGCCCAATGCATGGTAGTAGTTGAATCTTAAATCACACATACAGATCTTAGTGCTTAAGGTCGGCTTCAATGAAACAACCCACCATGTACTCCTACATGGCCTTTCATCGATACCATTACCAAATCGTGTTCACCACATCACTCTCATTACCGGCATGATCATTTCAATCTAGCCCATCACCCAGATGAACCAGACCTGACACGACTCTAAGCATAGTAGGCATAGCAAGGTAGGAACAACACATACATATGGCTCAATCAACTCCTACACATGCTAGTGGGTTTCATCTAGTTACTGTGGCAATGACAGGTCATGCAGAGGAAATGGGTTCAACTACCGTAGCACACAGCAGTTTGAAACGCGTTGTCCTAATGCAGTAAAATAGAGCAGAAGCGATAACATGGGATTGTACCGATATGATCAAATGGTTGGTTGCTTGCCTGAAGGGTCGATGCACTGATATTGTTCTTCGTTAGGGTAATCGTGGTACTCCTCGGAGTCAGAACCTGTCACAAAGAGCACTGATACACAAACATCACCAAACAATATGCAACAATATGATGCATGCATTAGACATGGCAAAATGAGTGTATTGGGCTAATGCAACTAAGACCAGATGGGTTTGAACCAGTTTGAACCAAAGATTCAAGATTCAAACTCATAAATGGCCCTTTTAAGTGCTTTATCTTGTTCTGCACTAAACATCAGGTTAGCTTGCTTAAACATGCATGAAATCAGTACAGATGGGTAGATTGGATTTTTCTGATCATTTTTCATATATAAAACTTGGCATTTGGAGTTACAGATTAATTTCTATGATTTTTTGAAGTTTGTGGTATTTACTGGAATTTCCTGTGTAATAATAATTCTACTAAATAAATTACTGCATCAGCATTACGTCAGGATGACGTCAGCGGTCAACGGAACAGTCCAGGTCAACCCAGACTAGTGGGTCCCGTGTGTCAGTGTAATTAGTTTAGCTAAATATTAATTAAAACTAATCCTGATTAGTTAACACGGCTGAGCCCCACCTGTCATTGACCCAGGGGGTCAAACTGGGCCCACCTGTGGTCAAACGAGGGGTCAGCGGGGTCAACTCACCGGTGTTTAGCCGCCGGCAAGGCCGAACGCGGCGGCGAGAGTGGTTTTGTGCATTCCGGCGACCAAATGAGCGGCGGAGGGCATCTACGTGTAGCTGGGAGCAAGCCGCAGCTCTTAGTGGCGTTGGTTGAGCTCGGGGTGGCCAGAAACGGCGCCGGTGACGACTTTGGCGGTCGCCGGAGTTCGGGTGAGGTCGAACTCGAGGCTCCGGAACACGGCGAGGCTCGTGGAGTGGTGCTACGGGTTCCTACGGGTGCGGTGAGTGCGTTGGACACGATGGTGTGGCCAGTGGGTGGCCGGAGTCACGTCGGCGATGAGCTCCATGGCGGTGCGTGCGGGTGAGCTTCATGCAGTCGCTACGGGGCTCAGGAGCGAGAAAGGAAGGGGGAAGAGGTAGCTGGGCTCACGGCGATCTCGAGGAACCAGACGGCGCGGTCGGGGACGAGCTGGTGCGGCGGCAACGGCGAAGGGGATCTCCGGCGGTGGCGGAGTCGGGCGAGGTCGGTGCAGAGGCCTCGGGGCAAGCGAGCGCTCGGGGCTCGGCTAGCTCGAAGAAGAGGAGGGCGGCGGAGCTCCTGGACACGGTGGCGCGGCGCAGGGACGACGGAGAGCGCGACTACGGCGATGGTGCGGCTGCGGTGGCGTCGGCCATGGCGTGGGAGAGCGAGGGAGAGAGGCAGGTGAGCAAGTGAGGTGTCCAGGGGGTTCGGGGCACGACGTGGAGCTCATCCAGGCCAGCAGGGTGGCGAGAGGAGGAAGGAGGGCGACGGGCAGCTGCGTGGCGCGCGCTGGTGCCGCCGTCGAGCACCTGCCTGCCTGCCTGGTGAAGGCAAGCAGCTCGCTGGAGCGGCTGTTGGGCTGAGCCGGCAGGTGGGCTTGCCAGGTGGGCGCCAGGTAAGCCTCTGCTCCTCTTTGATTTTTCCTTTTCTATTTTTCTATAAGTTTGTGGCTTTCTAAAAATAACTAGGCAACTCTAAAAATCACCAAACTGCTTATGGCCAGTAACTAGAATATATCCAGCATGGAACATTTTAGTTTGGGATTATTTGAGCATTTAAACTAATTTATATAACTTAAATGCCCAAACTCAAATACTTATGATTTAATTCCAAAACCTTAGGATGACCTAGAAAATTGAGCACCACTCTTGGCAGAGGTTCTGAACCAAGACAAGAATGATGGACATTTTAGAAGGGCATTTCAGGTTCATTGAAAAATATTTTTAGTAAACCCTAGTTGGTTTCAGAGGGGGCTGGGGGTTCTGTCATCCCCATTTCAAGTTTCTGTTGAGAAAAATAGACATGATGCAACACTCTAATGCATGAACTAGCTAGGGTGTGACACCTACTAACCGGAGGCCTAGCCCATATTGTTGTTTTATTGCCTGTTTCAGTATTTCGAAGAAAAGGAATATCAAACGGAGTCCAAACGGAATGAAACCTTCAGGAGCGTGATTTTTGGAAAGGATATGATTCGGGAGACTTGGAGTTCAAGCCAGGGAAGGCTCGAGGAAGGCAGGAGATAGGAGGGCGCACCCACCCCCCTGGGCGCGCCCCTGTCTCCTGGGCCCCTCGAGGCTCCCCCGACCGACTTCTTTCGCCTATATCAGTCCACATACGCTAAAAATATCGAAGACGAAGATAAACCGGGAGTTTCGCCACCGCAAGCCTCTGTAGCCACCAAAAACCTCTCGGGAGCCTGTTCCGACACCCTGCCGGAGGGGGAGTCCATCACCGGTGGACATCTTCATCATCCTGACGCTCTCCATGATGAGGAGGGAGTAGTTCACCCTCGGGGCTGAGGGTATGTACCAGTAGCTATGTGTTTGATCTCTCTCTCTCTCGTGTTATCTCTATGGCACGATCTCGTGTTCTCGTGTTCTCTCCAGTATGTATCGCGAGCTTTGCTATTATAGTTGGATCTTATGATGTTTCTCCCCCTTTACTCTCTTGTGATGAATTGAGTTTTCCTCTTGAAGTTATCTTATCGCATTGAGTCTTTAATGACTTGAGAACACTTGATGTATGTCTTGCCGTGTTTTGTGGTGACAATGGGATATCACGTGCCACTGTGTGTTTTGGTGATCAACTTGCTGGTTCCGCCCATGAACCTATGCATAGGGGTTGGCACACGTTTTCGTCTTGACTCTCCGGTAGAAACTTTGGGGCACTCTTTGAAGTACTTTGTGTTGGTTGAATAGATGAATCTGAGATTGTGTGATGCATATCGTATAATCATGCACACGGATACCTGAGGTGACAATGGAGTATCTAGGTGACATTAGGGTTTTGGTTGATTTCTGTCTTAAGGTGTTATTATAGTACGAACTCTTTAATAGATTGATCCGAAGGAATAACTTTGAGGTGGTTTCATACCCTACCATAATCTCTTCGTTTGTTCTCTGCTATTAGTGGCTTTGGATTGACTCTTTGTTGCATGTTGAGGGATTGTCATATGATCTATCTATGTTATTATTGTGAGAGAACTTGCACTAGTGGAAGTATGAACCCTATGCCTTGTTTCCTATCATTGCAATACCGTTTACGCTCACTTTTATCATTAGTTATCTTTCTGTTTTTATATTTTCAGAGTACAAAAACCTATACCTACCATCCATATTGCACTTGTATCACCATCTCTTTGCCAAACTAGTGCACCTATACAATTTACCATTGTATTGGGTGTGTTGGGGACACAAGAGACTCTTTGTTATTTGGTTGCAGGGTTGTTTGAGAGAGACCATCTTCATCCTACACCTCCCATGGATTGATAAACCTTAGGTCATCCACTTGAGGGAAATTTGCAACTGTCCTACAAACCTGTGTACTTGCATGCCGAACAACGTCTACAAGAAGGAGGTTGTGTAGTAGACATCAAGCTCTTTTCTGGTGCCGTTGCCGGGGAGGCTAGGTAAGCGGCACTCACACCCCGTTGACTAAGCTCTTTTCTAGTGCCGTTGCCGGGGAGGTGAGTGCTTGAAGGTATATATTTAGATCTTGCAATCGAATCTTTTTGTTTCTTGTTTTATCACTAGTTTAGTTCATAAAATAAAACTACAAAAAATGGAGTTAAGTTTGTCTCATACGCTTCATCTTTTTAATATCTTTTGTGAGTATGATGAAAAGGAAAATTGTGCTCAATTGCTAGAAGAATAATTACATAGAATGCTTGGCATGAAATATGTGAATGATGAGCATGATTGCAATGTTGTTAGTATTAATTCCTTGAATATCCATGATGCTAATGATATGCAAAGCCACAAGTTTGGGGATGCTATGTTTGATGAAGATGATATTTTTTGTCCCCCAAGTTTTGATGAGCAAATTTATTATGATGAAAGCATGCCTCCTATTTATGATGATTATATTGATTAAACTGGGTTTGGAAGAGTGTCAACTTTAGGAAGTAGTGGTCCCACTATTTTGGAGGATGTTGAATCTTTTTGTGATGAACATGAAAGTGGATTTGGAAGAGTGTCAACTTTATTTAGTGATGATTCCACTATTTCGGAAGAGGTTCCAATTGATTATGAGAACAAAGTTGCTATCTATGATGATTATTGTGATGACTTGTATGCTATTAGGAATAATGATAACCATGAAACTTGTCATCATAATTTTAGTTTTCAATTGGATTATGCCTCACATGATAATTATTTTGTTGAGTTTGCTCCCACTACTATTCATGAGAAGAAATTTGCTTATGTGGAGAGTAGTAAATTTTCTATGCTTGTAGATCATGAAAAGAATGCTTTAGGTGCTATTTATATTGTTGAATTCATTCATTATGCTACTGAATATTATTATGAGGGAGGAACATATGCTTGTAGGAATTGCAATAATGTCAAGTTTCCTCTCTATGTGCTTAAAGTCTTGAAGTTATGCTTGTTTTACCTTCCTATGCTAGTTGATTATTGTTCCCATAAGTTGTTTGCTCACAAAATACCTATGCACAGGAAGTGGGTTAGGCTTAAATGTGCTAGTCATATGCTTCATGATGCTCCCGTTATGTTTCAATTCTTATCTTTTATGTGAGCATCATTGTTATCATCATGCCTAGCTAGAAAGGCATTAAAGAAAAGCGATTGTTGGGAGACAATGCAATATTTATCCTTACTGTTTTTGTGTGTTCACATGATTATGATACTGTAGTAATCATGTTTTATAGCTTTTGTTCCAATAAAATGCCAAGTAAGACCTTTAGGATAGCTTACTATGATAGTTGTATTGATCCTGCTGAGAATCAGAAACTTTTGCACCCCGTAAGTTAGTTTTGTTAATTCAGATAAACGAGATTCTGATCTTATTCTTCTTGCTGTGGATTGGTACACAAATTACTTAGGACTTCCTAATTTTGTAGGATTTTTGGAGTTCCAGAAGTACATGTTTGATACAGATTACTAGATTGGTCTGTTTTTGACAGATTCTGTTTTCTACGTGTTGTTAGCTTATTTTGATGAATCTATGAGTAGTATCGGAGGGTATGAACCATATATAAGTTAGAATACAATAGATATTACACCAATATGAATTTAGAATGAGTTCATTACAGTACCTAAGTGGTGGTTTTATTTTCTTATACTAACGGAGCTTACGAGTTTTCTGTTGAGTTTTGTGTTTTGGAGTTTTCAAGTCTTGGGTAAAGATTCGATGAACTATGGAATAAGGAGTGGCAAGAGCCTAAGCTTGGGGATGCCCATGGAACTCCAAGATATTCAACAATAGCCAAAATCCTAAGCTTGGGGATGCGCCGGAAGGCATCCCCTTTTCTTCTTCGTTCATCGGTAACTCTACTTGGAGCTATATTTTTATTCAACACATGATATATGTTTTGCATGGAGTGTAAGTTTCTTTTGTTAGTATTTTCTTGCTGTTATTTAGAATAATGTTTTTCATCTTTAGTTTCAATAAAAATGTCAAGGATAACCTTTACCATGCTTATTTTGCTAGTATACAGGTTGCTGTTTGAAAACACAAAGTTTACCGCTGTTGCAAAAATTCCCTAGAAAAGTCAGAGAATGATATAATGATGAAACCTTTTGCATAATGAGCTCTGATAAATTTACTACAGTTGGAAGTTTCTCTCCTAATTGTTTGAGTTAGGGAAGTACTGATACTCTTGCATTCTTTACAGACTATACTATTTTGGCAGATTGCTGTTATGGTTGCATTGTTTGCATATGTTTGCTTGTTTAATGATTCTTTTTGAGGATAGGAGTATTAAATATACAGAGGCATGTAGTATGCAATGTTGAATAACAATTTTAGTGATTTGTTACAGTAGAAAATGATAAGATTTTGCATTGGTTTATACTAACCTATCTCACAAGTTCTTGTTGAGTTTGGTGTGGATGAAGCTTTTGATAAAAAGAGAAACCATGATATGAGAGGAATTAAGGAGACACAAAAGTTCAAGCTTGGGGATGCCCAAGGCACCCCAAGATAATATTTCAAGAAATCTCAAGCATCTAAGCTTGGGGATGCCCCGGTAGGCATCCCACCTTTCTTCTTCAACAACTATCGGTTAGTATCGGTTGAGCCTAAGTTTTTGCTTCTTCACATGAGTTGTGCTATCCTTGCAATGTCATTTTATTTTTCTTTGCTTGATGTTTGAATAAAATACCAAGATCTGAAATTCTTAAATGAGAGAGAGTCTTCACATAGCTACATAATTATTTAGCTACTCGTTGATCTTCACTTATATCTTTTTGGAGTAGTTTGTCATTTACTCGTGTGCCTCACTTATATCCTATGAGTAAATGGTTGAATGAGTTGAATGTCATAAATCTGAAATTATATATGTCTCATTTGCTTATCCCATGGGGAGTAATGACTTCACATCTAAGAAGTAGAGGTTGTAAATTTATTGAATGTTAGCAAGCATTGTATTGGTCATTTGAACAATTCATGAAAGAATATTGAAGGAACATAGATTCCACATATAAATATTCTATCCTAGACATCTTTTATAATTGTGAGCACTCATTAAGTATGACATGCTAAAGAGTTGATGTTGGACAAGGAAGACAATGTAATGGGTTATGTTTTCTCACATCTCAGTTAAAGTATATTGTCATGGATCATTCAAACATGTTGAGCTTGCCTTTTCCCCTCATGCTAGCCAAAATTCCTTGCACCAAGTAGAGATAATGCTTGTGCTTCCAAATATCCTTAAACCCAGTTTTTGCCATGAGTGTCCACCATACCTACCTATATGCGGTATTTACCTGCCGTTCCAAGTAAATTTGCATGTGCCAAACTCTAAACCTTCAAATAATAATCTGTTTTGTATGCTCGAATCGCTCATGTAGCGACTAGGGGTTGTCAGTATCTTCCATGCTATGTGGGTTATTCTCAAGATGAGTGGACTCTGCTCATCATTCACGAGAAAAGTGACTGGTAATCGGGATGCCCAGTCCCATGATCAAAAGATCAAAATCAAATCAAAAATAATTGCAAACAGAACTCCCCCAGGTGTGATGTTAGTTGGAGGCACCCGTTGTTTCGGGCAAGCCATGGATTGATGATTGTTGGTGGAGGGGGAGTAAATACTTTTACCATTCTGTTTGGGAACCGCCTATAATGTATGTAGTATGGAAGATATTGGGAACTCTTGGTTGTTATGTTGACAATGAGATCATACCTCTCAAAATTATTTATCTCTATTTCAAAATTGAGCTCTGGCACATCTGCAAATCACTGCTTCCCTCTACGAAGGGCCTATCTTTTACTTTTATGCAAGAGTCAAGGTGATCTTCACCTTTCCCTTTTTCATTTTATCCTTTGGCAAGCACCTCGTGTTCGGAAGATCCTAATATATATATCCAATTGGATGTAAGTTAGTATGAACTATTATTGTTGACATCACCCAAAGGTGAATACGTTGGGAGGCAACACTATAAGCCCCTATCTTTCTCAGTGTCCGATTAAAAGTCCATAACCATTAGTATTGCGTGGGTGTTAGCAATTGTAGAAGACTATATGATAGTTGAGTATGTGGAGTTTGCTAAATCAAAGCTCTGACATAGACCCTTCCTGAAAATATGATGAATTATAATTGTTTGATGACTAAGAATGAAGTTTGCTAGTTTATGGTCTATGTTTTCAACTGTGAATTGCTTGTTACTTGTTCGTGAGTAGTTTTATGAGATGAACTACTGTTACGACATATAATCATGCTAGAAAAGGTGACTGAAATTATCATTGATCAAACTTGTGCACCTTCTAGCATTCACACTTCATAAATTCTTTCTTTTATCATTTACCTACTCGAGGACGAGTAGGAATTAAGCTTGGGGATGCTGATACGTCTCCAATGTATCTATAATTTATGAAGCATTCATGCTATTTTATTATCTGTTTTGAATGATTATGGGCTTTATTATACACTTTTATATTACTTTTGGGACTAACCTACTAACGGGAGGCCCAGCCCATATTGCTGTTTTATTGCCTATTTCAGTATTTCAAAGAAAAGGAATATCAAATGGAGTCCAAATGGAATGAAACCTTTGGGAGCGTGATTTTTGGAAGGATATGATTCGGGAGACTTGGAGTTCAAGCCAGGGAAGGCTCGAGGAAGACAAGGGATAGGAGGGCGCGCACCCCCCTGGGCGCGCCCCCTGTCTCCTGGGCCCCTCGAGGCTCCCCCGACCGACTTCTTTCGCCTATATAGGTCCACGTACCCTCAAAACATCGCAGACGAAGATAGATCAGGAGTTCCGGCCTCCGCAAGCCTCTGTAGCCACCAAAAACCTCTCGGGAGCCTGTTCCGGCACCCTGCCGGAGGGGGAATCCATCACCGGTGGACATCTTCATCATCCCGGCGCTCTCCATGACGAGGAGGGAGTAGTTCACCCTCGGGGCTGAGGGTATGTACCAGTAGCTATGTGTTTGATCTATCTCTCTCATGTTCTCTCTATGGCACGATCTTGATGTATCGCGAGCTTTGCTATTATAGTTGGATCTTATGATGGTTCTTCCCCCTCTACTCTCTTGTGAAGAATTGAGTTTTACTCTTGAAGTTATCTTATCGGATTGAGTCTTCAATGATTTGAGAACACTTGATGTATGTCTTGCCGTGTTTATCTGTGGTGAAAATGGGATATCACGTGCCACTTGATGTATGTTTTGGTGATCAACTTGCGGGTTCTTCCCATGAACCTATGCATATGGGTTGGCACACGTTTTCGTCTTGACTCTCCGGTAGAAACTTTGGGGCACTCTTTGAAGTACTTTGTGTTGGTTGAATAGATGAATCTGAGATTGTGTGATGCATATCATATAATCATGCTCACGGATACTTGAGGTGACGATGGAGTATCTAGATGACATTAGGGTTATGGTTGATTTGTGTCTTAAGGTGTTATTCTAGTACAAACTCTTTAATAGATTGATCCGAAAGAATAACTTTGAGGTGGTTTCGTACCCTACCATAATCTCTCCGTTTGTTCTCCGCTATTAGTGGCTTTGGAGTGACTCTTTGTTGCATGTTGAGGGATTGTTATATGATATGTCTATGTTATTATTGTTGAGAGAACTTGCACTAGTGAAAGTATGAACCACATGCCTTGTTTCCTATCATTGCAATACCGTTTATGCTCACTTTTATCATTAGTTACCTTGCTGTTTTTATATTTTCAGATTACAAAAACCTATGTCTACCATCCATATTGCACTTGTATCACCATCTCTTCGCCGAACTAGTGCACCTATACAATTTACCATTGTATTGGGTGTGTTGGGGACACAAGAGACTCTTTGTTATTTTGTTGCAGGGTTGTTTGAGAGAGACCATCTTCATCCTACGCCTCCCATGGATTGATAAACCTTAGGTCATCCACTTGAGGGAAATTTGCTACTGTCCTACAAACCTGTGCACTTGCAGGCTCAACAATGTCAACAAGAAGAAGGTTGTGTAGTAGACATCAGCATCGATCTTGGAGTTCAGCTCCGCGGACATCTTTCAGCACTCGCCCTTGGGCGACGTGCTAAACTCATTAAAATCTCTCTCCTTGTCAGGAGACTCTTGGCCGAACTATGTCCGGCTTGAGTGGGAAACGAATGACGAAGGAATTCGTTACCCACCCACCACCCACTTAATAGCCACTATCGACGACTTAATCGACATGATTGATTTCGACTCCGAAGACATCGACGATATGGACGACGATGCCGGAGAAGAACAGGAACCACCGCCCACAGGGCGCTAGACAGCCACCTCATCATATGACATATATATGAATTGGCGATCATCACACATATGGGTAGAACTTCTAAAAGGTTCTCAAAAAGGGGTAATTTTTTCTGGGCCTGTATTCTTATTCTAGGTTCACTAGGATTCTCACCGGTTGGGATTTCCAGTTATCTTGGTAAGAATATTATATATGGTGGACACACCCAAAGAAAACAACGAGGATCAAAAGGATGCAACGGAGTATAATCCTCCTGAGAAACAGCCGAAGCACCAACATCAGCGGCGCCGCTCTAAACCACGCCAGGGTAAAAACAGCGATACAGGCACAAGAGACAATAGCAGACGAAAACAATCCCGCCCAGCCAAGCTTCGAATGGGCCGGACAGGAGGACGGGCAAGCTAGCCCCGATCAACATGCAATGAATGAAGACTTGGAGGATGACAATTACATGCCCCTCTCCGAAGATGAGCTGAGCCTCGGCGACAAAGAATTTACCATGCCTGAGGGTCCCATCGAGCAGGAGCGCTTCAAGCGCCGGCTTATAGCCACTTCAAAGAGCCTGAAGAAAAAACAACAACAACTTCAAACTGATCAAGATCTTCTCATTGATAGATGGACCGAGGTCCTGGCGGCCGAGCAATACGGACTCGAGCGCCAAACCAAAAGTGACCCGAAGCACAGGTTGTTACCTCAATTCGAGGATGAGGCACTGGAGCCTATACTACCAGCACAGGATGTGGCTGACCGACCACCTCGTGGCCGAGACAAAGCGGCGTATCAGTCCGAACACGAGCCCGCACCCCGTCGCCGAACAAATAGAAACACGAAGGCCTGGGGATACACGCAAGACCTGCGAGACAAATTGGAAAACAAAGCAGGACAGTCAAGATCGATCTATGGATCGCGGGGGCGCGCCCCAACACGTAACGATGACCGCCATGCTGGATATACTAAATAAAAATCCGCCCGGGCCGAATACAGCAGACCATATTCATCCGAACTGCGTCGCGATGTAGCCCGACATAGAGGCGCCACACACCCCCTATGCTTCACTGACGAAGTAGTGGAGCATGAATTCCCATAAGGGTTTAAACCCGTAAACATCGAACCTTATGATGGTTCAATAGATCCCGCGGTATGGATTGAAGATTTCCTTCTCCGCATTCACATGGACCACGGCGATTATCTCCATGCAATCAAATATCTCCCACTAAAACTCAAGGGACCAGCTCAGAACTGGCTGAATAGTCTGCCGGAAAACTCCATTGGCAGTTGGGAGAACCTGGAAGACGCATTCCTTGACAACTTTCAGGGAACTTATGTGCGACCACCGGACGCTGATGACTTAAGTCACACAACCCAACAACCCGGAGAGTCAGCCAGGAAATTCTAGACTCGGTTCTTAACTAAAAAGAACCTAATCGTCGACTATCTGAATGCCGAAGTGCTAGCGGCCTTTAAGCATAACATCCGTCACGAGTGGCTCGCCCAACACCTCTGCCAAGAAAAGCCGAAGTCCATGGCAGCTCTTAGGACACTTATGACCCGCTTTTGTGCGGCCGAGGATAGCTGGTTGGCTCTTAGCAACAGCGCCTCAAGCAAGCCTAGAACTTCTGCATCCAGAGATGACAACGGCAAGCCTCGATGCAGCAAACACAAGCGTCGAAATAATGGCGTCAACACCGAAGACACGGTCGTCAATGCCGGATTCAGCGGCTCTAAGACCGGTCAAAGGAAGAAACAACTCAAAAGAAACAGTCCGGGCACGTCCAGTCTAGACCGTATACTCGATCGTCGATGTCAAATTCACGGCACCCCAGGAACACCATCCAATCAGACCAACAGAGAATGTTGGGTCTTCAAACAGGCTGGCAAGTCAAGTGCTGAAAGCAAGGAGAAGGGGTCGCAAAGCGACGACGATGACAAGGAGCCCCGGCCACCGAACACAGGATGGCAAAAGAAGTTTCCCCCGCAAATTAAAATGGTGAATATGATACACTCCACCCATATTCCCAAACGGGAGCAGATGCGCACACTTAGGGACATCTATGCAATGGAGCTAGTCGCCCCAAAATACAACCCATGGTCGTCTGGCTCAATCACCTTTGACCACAAGGATCGTCCGACCAATATCCGTCAGGGCGGTTCAGCGCACTGGTCCTTGACCCAATAATCGACGGATTCCACCTCACGAGAGTCCTTATGGACGGAGGCAGCAGCCTGAACCTGCTTTATCAGTACATAGTGTGAAAGATGGGTATCGATCCTTCAAAGATCAAACCCACTAAAACCACCTTTAAAGGTGTCATACCAGGTGTTGAGGCCCACTGTATAGGCTCCATCACTCTGGAAGTAGTCTTCGAACCTCCGGATAATTCCCGCAACGAAGAGTTAATCTATGATATTGTCCCTTCTGCACACAGCCCCCCTGGTCTCAGCAGGTTACAAAGTCATATTTCTTTTTATCGCACTACTTGTATTCATATGCCTCCACGTAATATTCAATTACAACATGCGGATCTATATGACGCTTACTTGACGTTCTTCCTTATTGATATTTTTTGTCAACTAGCAGTCGTACACTACGGTACGCCTTAATATGCCAGGGGCTTCGTTGTACCCATACTACGGCAACAAAGTCTGAACACCCTCATGGTCATTCGGCACCCCGAACTTATAACATTATATGCATTGGCTCTGAATCACGTCTTGGGTCAATAGTTGGGTTGCCCGGCTCCTGTTCTTGCTACCCTACGTTCCGCTATATCGACTAGGGCAAAGGGAGAACTACTGCGATTGTGTCCTGGTTCTTCCAGATGAGCACCTCAGTAGAGAAAGCCGAAAACTGACTGTCCTGATGCGGTGAGAGCCGGTCAGTTGTTCGAGAGGTTACAAAATCTTTAAGGATTTCTTCCGCATTATGCGATAACTAATGCAGCGTGCGATGGATCGGTTTTTTCCCCGATCAGGTGCTTATAGAGCCCCTATTGCAGTCTTCCGAACACTAGGGGCTGCGCGTACCTTTCTTTTGTCAAACTCCTATGGCTAGGTGAGGGTGATAAAGACTTATAGTCCGATTGCCTGGTTCGTTGCGCTGAACACCTCCTTCAACGACCCAAAATTGGGGTAAAGAGTGTTCAGGTTTATCTCGAACACCCTTGTACTTCCTACATGGGGGCAGAAGCCGACGACTGGCTAACTCTCAGGATTAATATATAAAACGGCCGCACAGGAGGTAAAATTTTCCAAATAATAGGCATTATATTATATAAACGACATTGTTCAACATTACAAAGGATAACATGAATGTATTCATGGGAATATAATATCCTTGGCACATTGCTCGGCTACAAGGCGGGATCCTTTCAGGACACTATCATAATACAACTCGGGCTTGGGGTGCTCCTCCCCCACAGGCAGTCTTTCGGTCATCAGCTTTACGACATCCATCTTCGCCCAGTGCACCTTGGCGTGGGGGAAGGCCATTCGCGCACCTTCCATACAGACCGACCGCTTGAGACTTCAAGTCGAGGGCAGACACTTACAAGCCGCTTCACGAGCCTGAAGTAGCTGCTGGGAATCGCCTCGGCAGGCTATAGCCGAATAATCAAATCCTTCATGGATAGTTCGGCCGCCATATGCAGCTCGATCAGTTGTTTCAGTTGAGCGACGAAGGGCACTGGAGGCTCTGGCGCCAGATATTGTGACCAGAACAGCTTCTCCATAGAGCTCCCTTCTTCGGCTCGGGTAGAATTGTGCGGCATCAGATACGCTGCATGGCAGTTCCGCAAACACCCCTAGAGAAATCTGAATTCGGATTAGTAACAGGAATTTCTTCCTTCAAATATTTGCTTTGCATAGAAAAAGCCTTCCCGCTGCGATCTTTCTGGCCTCCTGGATTTCCTGAAGGGCGCCCTGGACTTCCCACCGGGCATCATGTGCGGCTTGACGAGCCTTGATGAGTTCGGATTCTTTCTCTATTAAACTCTGCTCCAAGGTCTCGCACTTCTTCACGGCCTCTTGGAGCTCTTGCTGAACTTCAATAACCCTGGCCTCGTGCTTTTCACGAAGGTCCTGCTCTTTGGCAACCTTCTTCTCGGCCTCGGCCACTGCCTTCCTAAGAGCCTCAACTTCGACCGTCTCTCCTAGAGCACATCATGAAATTTTTTCGTCATACTCAATTATTCATTCATACGGAATGCAAACAAGGTAATTTGCATACCTTGGTTATCCTTCAACTACTTCTTCACTTGGCCGAGCTCTTCTTCGGCCGACTCTAGACTCTGCTTCAGTCTCGAGACTTCCGCAGTATGAGAGGTGGCAGTCACTACACACGCCTGCTTCGAAAAAAGAGGGAGAGGTACTACAAAGTAAGTCTTTTGCGAACATATATTTGAACCTCTATCCGGATTTTCCTTGCGAACACCGAATAGTGTATGAGGGGCTACTATCTATACTATGACACTCTTTAAAATCTCACAACATACCTCAAAGCCTATTATAAGGCTGATGCAGGCTTCAGTCAGCCCGCTTTCGGCAGACTTAATTTTCTCAATCACCGCACCCATAAGGGCATGGTGTTCTTCAATGATGGAAGAGTTCTGCAGCGCTGCTGATAAGGTATCCAGCACCTCTGGTTGGGCAGAGGTTGCCGGTGGAACAGGCGCACCCCCTTCTGTCGAGGGAGGTTGCCCGCCAATTCCGGAGCCGTAATGGTCTCCGGAACTACGTCTGGCTGGGGGTCGAATTTAAGATAGCCCCCACCGTCGGAATCCATTGGGGCCTTTTCCCCCGTGTGTCCAGCCACCGAGGTTTAACCCTTTGGTGCCGCCTTGACGGTCGCCCCAGCTCCTCCTTGGCATGGGTGCCTTTGGGATGATACCTCGATGTCATCCACGTGTTTGGGGGAGGAGGCCGTCGGAGGAGTACCGCTGTCCGTAGCGTCCGAACCCAATGAATCCTCCGGTGAGGATTGCTCGGCGCGGGACCTGGCCGGATTGCAAAACAGGCGTGACTTAATGCGTTAATGCTATACGATAGTGAGTCTAGATATACAAACGTGGCTGGGTTGTATATACTCACGATTTGACCAGGGGATGGACCCTGGGATCCCACTCTAGGCTGCTGTCGATGGCGGTGGTGGATTCATCCGCAAAGGGGGGGGGTTCCCTTCTTAGGCGATTCGGCCTCCAAGTGTGTGGAGGCCGTCCTTTTGTTTACCCCCCTCGCTGGGGGGATCGGCTTTCCTCCTCTTCCTTGGAGGAAGAGCGGGCCTCAGGGTCTTCGGACACTATATCCAAAGTACCCTGGCGATGAAGGCCGCCCCTGGTCTCTTTGGCCTCTTTCTTGGCCTTCTTCTTCGGTGCCGGGTCCGGCATCTTTGTCAGAAGCGGGCCGTCTTGTTCTTCTGGTAGATGGCGCCGGGCAGTAGATCCGCTCTGCCTTCTTCGTCCAGCCCTAGGAGAGTTGTTGGAAAATACATTAAGTGTTTCCCTTGGAGTATGCAGATAAAGCATATGACTTGCCAACATACAAAGACTTACCGAACTCGCGGGTCGGGACAATTGGAACCCGCGGTCCTCGGCTGACTCCGGCCACGATTTGCTGGACTTAAAGAGCACATTCCACATGTCTTCGTGCGATGAGTCAAAGAACCCTTGTAGGCTCTGGTGCTTGGCCGGGTCGAATTCCCATAAATTGCAAGCCCTGCGTTGACAAGGAAGAGTCCGGCGAACTAACATCACCTGGACTACGTCGACAAGTTTGATGTCCTTGTCTTCCATACCCTTGTTACGCGCCTGGAGCATGGCCAACTCGTCTAGAGAAGACCAGTTCAGACCCTTCTTGGGCCAGGCCATAAGCCGCAATGGAGCTCCCAATCGGAATTCGGCAGTCGCGGCCCATTTTGTGCCGCGTGGCTCAGTGACATAGAACCACCGTTGTTGCCACCTGTCGGTGTCAAAACCGGCGGATCTCGGGTAGGGGGTCCCGAACTGTGTGTCTAGGCGGATGGTAACAGGAGACAAGGGACACGATGTTTTTACCCATGTTCGGGCCCTCTCGATGGAGGTAAAACCCTACTCCTTCTTGATTAATATTGATGATATGGGTAGTACAAGAGTAGATCTACCACGAGATCGGAGTGGCCAAACCCTAGAAGCTAGCCTATGGTATGATTGTTGTTCGTCCTATGGACTAAAACTCTCCGGTTTATATAGACACCGGAGAGGGCTAGGGTTACACAGAGTCGGTTACAATGGGAGGAGATCTTCATATCGTATCGCCAAGCTTGCCTTCCACGCCAAGGAAAGTCCCATCCGGACACGGGACGGAGTCTTCAATCTTGTATCTTCATAGTCCGGGAGTCCGGCCAAAGGTCTTAGTCCGGCCATCTGGACACCCCCTAATCCAGGACTCCCTCAGTAGCCCCTGAACCAGGCTTCAATGATGACAAGTCCGGCGCGCAAGTTGTCTTCGGCATTGCAAGGCGGGTTCCTCCCCCGAATATTCCATAGAAGATGTTGAACACCAGGGTAGTGTCCGGCTCTGCAAAATAAGTTCCACATTCCATCGTAGAGAGAATAATATTTGCATCAATCGGATCTACTGACGTATTCCGCGGCGTGACATCATGCCATGACCAGGCTTTTATTCATCTTACTGTTCCACCCCAGCGCATTTAGCGAGGCGGCTTCCTTGGCACGTCTTTGTCAAAGCAGAGATCGTGTCCCCTTATTCTGGGATTCTCATCAATACGGGTGTGGGTAACCCAACCGTGACTTAGGTATGACTCCCTAATTGAAAGCGAGTCTCAAACGGTTACGGGGAGGGCTCTTGGTATTCACCTCCTTTATAAAGGAACCAAGGCCCGGCTCCCTTCTTCTCAAACCAATCAAATCCGCCCCTCGCTTCGAGTTCCAACACCCAAAGCTATAGTTTTAGGCGCTTCAGACTTTTGACGATGTCCTGCTCCGACCTTCAAGGCCGGTGGATGCCTTCCTCCATTACGGAAGAAGATGTACGAAAGCTGAGAGATGCCAGGGATCTAACCGGCGAAATCTCGCATAGACTGTCTGCTCAAGGGCAAGTTGTTCCCGCTCCCCAGCCCGGTGAAAGCGTGGTGTTCGCATCTCACTTCCTTCGGGGGCTAGGCTTCCCGATCGATCCCTTTGTGAGGGGGCTTATGTTTTACTACGGGCTGGAGTTCCACGACCTAGCTCCGGAGTCCATCCTCCAGATCTCATCATTCATTGTCGTGTGCGAGGCCTTCCTCCATATCACCCCTCACTTCGGATTGTGGCTAAAAACTTTCAAAGTGGAACCGAAAATGATCGAGGGGCAGCACGCTGAGTGCGGAGGGGCTATAATAAGCAAGATGGATGACGCTCCATGGCCCGAAGGCTCTTTTCAAGAGGAGCTCGGCTTATGGCAACGGGACTGGTTTTACATCACAGCCCCTAGGGGCACCACATGGGTGGCACCACCTACTTTTCGCTCGGGTCCCCCACCACGGCTGGCGTCATGGGTTAATGAAGGACTTATCTGGGGGCCGCCCAAAGACGTGCCCTTGCTGCAGGGCCGTATTCGAGATCTTCTAGAAAGAGATATCAATTTGACCGTAGTGGCGCAAGTCATGGTGATTCGCCGCACACTGCCCTGCAAACGTCGACCTCTCCGCCTGTGGGAGTTCAATCCGGAGGGACCACGAGTCCTACAACATTTCATGGGAATGACACCCGTGGAGATGTACAAATTGTTCTTCGGATCACAAGCAAGGTGTCCGGATTTGTCCGAGGACGCAGGTCTGAGCTGCAATCGCCCGGATGCTAAAGTAAGTAGCCCCGTATTTGGATACACCATCCATATTTTTATCAAATCTACCCTTTAGCAGAGTTGTCCTTTGAACAGGAGTGGATGGCGAAGGCAAAGCTTATCAGGTGTCCAGCCCCCCTGCCCGAGACCGTGCCGAATCCCATGCTGACCAGGATGCTGGAGGTCGCGCCGTTGGCGGAAGGCGAAGGGGGGAACCAAGGAGCTACCGCCTCCGCGAAGGAGGCCGTTAGGAAGGGAAGAATCGAAAATTCCCCCGACCAGGGAAAGAAAAGGACTGCCTCTGAAGACCCGGAGGTGATAACCTCAAAACGGGGAAAGAAATCTTCGTCAGAGGGTTCGGCACCGGAGAACGCCCCAGCCGAATCGCCCCCTAAAGGGGACCCGCTCTCCCCCGAGACGTAAGTGAAGGGAGGGGTTCCATAATGAATCACACTCATGTTTTATTCCTGAGGAAAATAACCGAAACATTATCTTGCAGTTCGGATCTCAACCCTTCTCAGCAGAGCTCATCTTCAGGGGATCTTCGTCCAGAGATGATAGAGAGCGAAACGCCTCCCCTTGTTGCACCGTCTCACGAGGCTGGCGACCCCGAGGTATCGTCCCGGAGGGTTTTTTCAAGTCCGGACCCTGGAAAAGGTCGTCAGGCTAGTCCGGCACCCTCTTGCGCGCCGGCGGAGGGGCTGAAGGATCTGCTTGGTAGGGCGTCCATCTCAGAAGAACACCGTATGTTGATGGATACGGTGATTGGAAGGATTTCATCCGCGGAAAGCGGATTGTACGAGGCTGCCAGGAGTTTACTAACAGGCTTTGAGGTACGTAAAAAGGTGTACCTTTTGGTAGAGCCGCATATTAAATGTGCCCTGTATGAATAGTAGCCCCTGAGACTCTGTGTGTCGTCACGAGTGACGGCGCACAGAGGATCATAACCCCAGGTATAATATGTCGCCTATTCCATGAAGGTGGCGAGGCGTTCGGTGGCTAGCCGGACTGATGAATCTGCCGAACTAAAGCGGCAACTTGACGTAGCAGATGCCGACATCGCGCTTGTAAATAAGCGGCTAGACGAGGCTCAAGGTATGTTCAAAATACACCCAGTAATAGGAGCTCGATGCTCGGGCCTTATATATATACTTTATGTAGATGGTGCTGCTGCCGTGGAGAACCTTTGGGCGGAACTTGCCCGAGCCAAGGAGCAAGCAAGGAAAAGTGATGCGGCTGCCGTTAAAGCGGCTGAAGAGCTAAAAGCCGAACAGGCTGCTCACTGCCAGAGCAAGAAGGAAATAGCCGAGATGGCCATAAAATTGAAGGATGCTACCGACCGCTGTAAATTTCTTGAACAAGAAGATAGGGCGGCTCAGAAGGACCTTGAAAAGATCACTGCCGAAGCCAAGGATACTCGCTCTGCCATGAGAGCGATGAAGGAGGAGCTGCGTCAGGCCGGAGATATCACGGCTGGAAAGCCTTATATGCTGCGGATGAAGTTCGGAGACCCCAAGTATGTTCCATTAGACCGGCAGTGGAGTGCGGAAAACGCTTATCTGGATTTGGCAGCAAGTGCGGCGGACGCGACCGAACACTTCCGCAGCCAAGGTGACCATGGACTGGAAGAGCTTTTTTGGTCGCAGTACCACAATCCAGAACGCCCACTGTCAGTATCCGACCGTTTGGCCGCCTGGGCGGAGCTGAACAGGTTATCCGGACTCGCCATGAGGTATGTTGCGAGTCGTCTGTGGCCGGAGAAGCCGGAGCCGAAGAGTTATTTTGGCTTGGTGCAGCAGTTCCTTGGTTCGGTGCCGCATGCTGATGCAATGAAGAGGTCGGCGTGCATAGAGGGCGCACAGATGGCTCTTGCCCATGTCAAAACATACTGGGCAGATATGAAGGCCAGTATTGTTGCGTCCCAGGATTCGGACGAAAGTCGAGTACCTGCCAAGCACTATTTTGAGGAAGTTCTTCCTGGCGCTCATATAATAGAGTCGCAGTGCTCGAAGGATGTTGTGTTCGAATAGCTTATACTATTTGTAAAACGAATTTTGTTTTATGAAAAAAGCTTTTTATACTTGTGCTTGCAAGAATCATGATGCCTCCTGTGCGGCCGTTTAATGTATATATTTGTATATAACCTGAAAGATGGCAGTCGTTGGCTTCAGCCCCCACGCATAGAATGCGGGGGTGTTCGCAAAAAGGCGCCATTCCACACTTAATCCAACGTCTTGGTCCTACAAAGGAGGTGGTGGCGCGGCGAACTAGGCAACCGGACTATAATGCTTTATCACTTTCACTTAGCCATAGGAGTTTGACAGTGGGGCTACTGAATAGCCCCTAGGGGCACCGCGCTCGCCCGAATTCGGGGCGCGAGTGTGCCTGACCGGGAAGCGGCCCTTCGTTAATGCGGGGGAATCCTAAAGATTCCGAAAGTCATCGAGTGGTTGACCAGTCTCTCGCTATATCATGACAGTCAGTTTTCGGCTTTCTCTACTGAGGTGCTCACCTGGCCGAACCGGGGCACAATCGCAGTAGTTCTCCTGGCGCCGTGTTAGCCGATATAATGGAACGTAAGGCAGCAAAACTCAGGAGCCGGGCAAATCCAATATTTGACCAAAGACATGATTCGGAGCTGATGCATATCGGGCCAAACTCGCGACGCCGAACACTCCCTAAGGTATTCGGTCTTTATGAAGACGGGCCGAAATAGAGCCCTTGGTAAAAAAGCCCCTAGTGTCCAGGTACGCGCAAAAATTCTGGCGTGGCCACATGCCAAGACGCCAGCCTCCTCCTCGGTTATAGAGAAAACCGGGGGATGTTATCAACAAGAGACAGTAAAAAAGGTTTACGCAGGGTCTTAATCTGAAAAGAATCCTTGAAACGGGTCCCTGCTGCACGTCTGCGCCTGTGTCTCCGTTGTGCCGTATCCTGGACGGGCGTAGCACGATGTTCGTCTGCGAAAGAGAGGAACTTAGTAAAAAATAAGCGTGCGAGAAATCTATATTGAAATAAACAAAATATAGTTGGAGCAAGAGTTGAGCCGTATTGTCTCCGGGCGTGAGCACACGGAGCCCCTTGTACGGGGATATGCGGTTATTAAACATGTTTACGCCGGACTCGTCGAGCCGTGTCCGGGATAGTAGGGCTGGATTTGTGGGCGGCTGTCCAGGCAGCCGCACCTTTGCCCGTACTTTGGGGGTCAATTTATGTTCCCCTGTAATGAAATGATGCCCTTTGGGCCGGGCATTTTGAGTGTAAGGGATGCGTAATGCGGTATTGCGTTAAAGCGGGCGAAAGCTTCACGTCCCAGTAGCGCTTGATAGCGACTTACGAATGGGGCGATGTGGAATGTTAGCTTTTCGCTTCGGAAGTTGTCGGGTGATCCGAACGTGACTTCTAACGTAAGGGAACCCATACTTGGGGTATCCGGGCCTGGCGTGACTCCTTGAAAGGAAGTGTTGCCAAGGTGGATTATAAATGGGTTTACCCCGAGTTTGCGGACTGAGTCCTGATATAACAGGTTCAAGTCGCTGCCGCCGTCCATAAGGGCGTTTGTAAATTGGAGTCCGTTAATAATTGGATTTACGACCAAGGCAGTCCAGCCTGCGTTCTGGTCTCCTCTGGAGTAATCCTGATGATCGAAGGTGATTGGTTGTAACAACCAGTGGCGTTGCTCCTCTGGGGCTGGCCGTACGGCGCGTGTCTTCGTAGGTGCCGTTCTGCTCTTCCCCTTTGTCACATGAAGCAGGTTTACTGTCTTGACTTCTTGTGGGAACTTCTTTTGTTCTCCGGTGTTCTGCTTGTGGGGTGCATCGTCATCTTCGCTTGGTGTGTCGAGCCCCTTGTGTTCGGCGTTGAGTTTGCCGGACTGCTTAAAGACCCAACAATCTCTGTGGGTATGGTTTGCAGGTCTCCCCGGAGTGCTGTGGATTTGACATATTTTGTCCAAGATTTTGTTGAGGTTGGATAGCTCGTCCCTATCGTCTTTGGGGGGCGGCTTTTTCTGATTTTGCCGAGAGCTTTTGAATCCGGCGTTTACTGCCGTGCTCATCGGGCTGTTGTCCTTGATCCGGCGCGGTTCTTTGTTACGGCGCGGCTTCCCGTTCCCATCTCTGGGTTCGGACGTATTCGGGTCGCTGGTGCTGCTTCTTGCCAACCAGCTATCCTCTCCTGCACAAAAGCGGGTCATGAGGCTTGTTAACGCGGCCATTGTTCGCGGTTTTTCTTGGCCGAGGTGTCTGGCGAGCCATTCGTCTCGGACGCTATGTTTGAAAGCTGCTAGGGCCTCTGCGTCCGGACAGTCGACTATCTGATTCTTTTTGATAAGGAATCTGTTCCAGAGCTTCCGGGCTGACTCTCCGGGCTGCTGAGTTATATGACTCAGATCATCTGCATCCGGGGGTCGGACATAGGTCCCTTGAAAATTTGCCCGGAAAGCATCCTCAAGCACTTCCCAACTTCCCATAGTGTTTTCGGGAAGGCTTTTAAGCCAATGCCGGGCTGGCCCTTTGAGCTTAAGGGGTAAGTATTTTATGGCGTGGAGGTCGTCTCCTCTGGCCATGTGTATGTGGAGGATGTAGTCCTCGATCCAGACTCCAGGGTCTGTTGTTCCGTCGTATGCTTCTATGTTCACGGGTTTGAATCCGGCTGGAAATTCATGGTCCAGCACCTCATCGGTAAAACATAGGGGGTGTGCGGCGCCCCTGTATTTAGGCGTGCCGCGATGTTCGGGTGTTTTTTGCATTGCATCACTCACTGGAGCCTGCTTTCTTGGCCTATAGATGGATCTGGTTGGGCCAGTTTTCTGATGCAAATTCTTGGACGGATCGCGCGCCATATTGAGTGCGGCGTCCTTTGATGCGTGAGATTGATTGTAGGGTCGTCTATCCGACCTTGTGGCTTCCTTATTTTTTGACTGTGGGGGCTTTATGGCCTCTTCATCAAATTCCGGTAGTAGTTTCCGCTTCGGATAGCTCTTTGTGTGACGACTGCTGCCGTACTTGTGTGCGGTATTGAGTACTTTGCCCCATCTGATCCTGAGTGCATCTTCCGCTGTCTTGAGCCTCCGCTTCTGCTTTTTCAGGCTACGTGCAGTGGCAACGAGCCTTTGGTGGAGGTTCTGATGTTCCAGCAATTTGTCCGGCGTGAGGTCGTCCGGGCTATTATCTTTCCCGGGGATTAGTTGTTCGGATTGTCCGCCCTGTTTGGACGGATGCTCGACGGCATGTTCGTCTTTCGTTGATTCACCCTGCTCTATGGCTGGGTCTTTGTCGAGGTGGGGCTTGGCCTTGCGCTTACGCCGCCGCTTTGATTGTTTTTCGAGGGAGCGATCCCTGGCCGCATCCTTTTGATCCTCGTTGTCGTTTCTGTTGGGTGTGTCCACCATGTATACGTCGTATGATGAGGTGGCTTTCCAGTTCCCTATAGGTGCTGGTTCTTGATCGTCTCCTTCATCGGCGTCCATGCCGTCGATGTCTTCGGAGTCAAAGTCGAGCATGTCGGTTAAATCGTCGACAGTGGCTACGAAGTGGGTGGTGGGTGGGCTTCGAATTTCTTCGTCGTCCGCATCCCAACCGTGTTGGCCGTAGTTCGGCCAGGGCTCTCCTGACAAAGAGAGAGACTTTAATGAATTCAGGATATCGCCAAAAGGCGAGTGCTGAAAGACGTCCGCGGCGGTGAACTCCATGACCGGAGCCCAATCGGGCTTAATCGGAAGAGGTGCGGGATTTACGGAGTCCGGATCGGAGTCCGGCACCTTGGAGTCACGGGCCTTGCGAAGGACTAGGCTGGTATCCGGCTCTATCGCCGTAGAGGTTGCAGCTTCCGGGGCGGCGTCCAACCGTCCGTCCCCGACTGGCGCAGTGGGCTCCGAGCTAATGGTCGGAGCGGACACCTGAGCGACGCTCTGGGTGTTGTCCGATGGCAGAGCTAAATCATGCCCATCGTGACAGTGCGGCGCGCCCGGTCGTGGCTCGAATCCGTCGAAGATCAAGTCCCCGCGGATGTCGGCCGTGTAGTTTAAGCTTCCAAACCTGACCTGATGGCCAGGGGCGTAGCTTTCGATCTGCTCCAGATGGCCAAACGAGTTGGCCCGCAGTGCGAAGCCGCCGAATACGAAGATCTGTCCGGGGAGAAAAGTCTCATCCCGGACCGCATCGCGATTGACGAGCGAAGAAGCCATCGGGCCTAAAGGCGACGACACAGAGGAACTCTCAATGAAAGCACCAATGTCGGTGTCAAAACCGGCGGATCTCGGGTAGGGGGTCCCGAACTGTGCGTCTAGGCGGATGGTAACAGGAGACAAGGGACACGATGTTTTTACCCAGGTTCGGGCCCTCTCGATGGAGGTAAAACCCTACTCCTGCTTGATTAATATTGATGATATGGGTAGTACAAGAGTAGATCTACCACGAGATCAGAGTGGCTAAACCCTAGAAGCTAGCCTATGGTATGATTGTTGTTCGTCTTATGGACTAAAACTCTCCGGTTTATATAGACACCAGAGAGGGCTAGGGTTACACAGAGTCGGCTACAATGGGAGGAGATCTTCATATCGTATCGCCAAGCTTGCCTTCCACGCCAAGGAAAGTCCCATCCGGACACGGGACGGAGTCTTCAATCTTGTATCTTCATAGTCCGGGAGTCCAGCCAAAGGTCTTAGTCCGGCCATCCGGACACCCCCTAATCCTGGACTCCCTCACCATCCTTTGACGGAATCATTGAAGGTACCTGATGGCCATGTTACGTTGGGCATCTTGCTCACTATGGCTCCTCCGCACTCGGCATGCTCAGCGTTCACCACCTTGGGCTTCACATTGAAAACCTTTAGCCATAATCCAAAGTGTGGAGAGATGCGGAGGAAGGCCTCACACATGACGATGAATGTCGAGATGTTGAGGAAGGAATTGGGGGATACATCATGAAAATCGATCCCATAGTAATGCATAAGGCCGCGAACGAATGGGTGGAGGGGAAACCCTAGCCCGCGGACAAAGTGAGGGAGGAATACAACCCTCTCATGGGGTTCCGGAGTAGGGACAATCTGTCCCGCCGTCAGAAGATGGTGGCTAATCTTCTTGGCCAAATACCCGGCCTGCCGAAGTTTCTTAATATCCTTCTCCTGGACGGTAGAGGCCATCCACTTGCCTCCAGCTCCGGATCTGGACATTTTCGGAATGCCTTTGTGAGCGGGGAAGGCGAATGCTTGGGCGTTGGAGCTCGAGCGAAAGAGAGTAAGCGGAAGAAGAATAAGGCATGGGGTGAAATAGGGGAATCCTTGTCTCTTTATAAAGGCAGCAGAAATCATGCGCCTCCCCACTTGCCCTAGAAACTTGCTTATTCCCCAAGCTTTATGCCAATGGCGCGGTTGGGTTACCCACACCCGTATTGATGAGAATCCTATGATAAGGGGACACGATCTCTACTTCGACAAGACATGCCAATGAAACCGCCTCGCAAGATGTGTAGTAGCAGGTTGAGAAAATGGTTCGAATAATGACCGGGCCGTGGCGTGATGTCACACTATGGAAAAGTTGTCAGCAGATTAGACTTGTGGAATATTGTACTCTCTATGATGGTATGTGGAATTTGTCTTGCAGAGCCGGACATGATTCTTGTGTTCAATATCTACTTTGGAGTATTTGGGGAAGGAACCCGCCTTCCAATGCCGAAGACAATCTGCGCGCCGGACTCATCGTCATTGAAGCCAGGTTCAGGGGCTACTGAGGGAGTCCTGGATTAGGGGGTCCTCTAATAGCCGGACTATATGCTTATGTCGGACTGTTGGACTTTGAAGATACAAGACTGAAGACTTTGTCCCGTGTCTGGGTGGGACTCTCCTTTGCTTGGAAGGCAAGCTTGGCAATTCGGATATGTAGATTCTCTTCTGTGTAACCCTAGCCCCCTCGGGTGTCTATATAAAACGGAGGGTTTAGTCCGTAGGACAAGAACAATCAGAATCATAGGGTAGCTTCTAGGGTTTAGCCTCTACGATCTCCTGGTAGATCGACTCTTGTAATACTCATATCATCAAGATCAATGAAGCAGGAAGTAGGGCCCGAACCTGGGTAAACATTGTGTCCCCCGCCTCCTGTTACGATTAGCCTTAGACGCACAGCTCGGGACCCCCTACCCGAGATCCGCCGGTTTTGACACCGACAATCTTCTAGGAAAAACACCCCTTCTAGGAGGTCGGGAGCCCGGTCGGTAGCTGCAGCTGGTCGTGGGAGCAATTGGCGTCCATTAGGACCCACTTGTTCCGGGTGTCCTCTATCTTCTTCCTGGTGCGGGAGATCACGTTGCCACCCCGGGCCGCTATAAAGCCAACACACCCTGCAGACCGGTCGCCCGTCAAGCGGAGGTAGAAGAAGTGGCGGAGCATGGCGACAGAGGGCATCACTCCCACGAACGCCTCGCAGTAGAAAGAGAAGACGGGGAAGAGGAGGACAGAGTTGGGATGGATGTGGAGCGGGTGGAGGCTGTAATGGTGAAGAACGACATAGAAGCAGCGAGAGAAGGGAGGAATCATCCCCGAGCAAACGCTATGTGGAAAGAAGGGATAAAAGGTGCTATTCGCGAGCTCTGGCACGACGGAGGCAACCCGGAGCACTGTGCTGAACACGGAGGTGACGTACGTTCGGTACTTGATCGGTTGGATCACGAAGAAGTTCGATTACATCAATCACGTTACCAAAAGCTTCCACTTACGGTTTACGAGGGTACGTAGACACACTCTCCCGTCTCCTGGCTATGCATCTCCATGGATAGATCTTGCGTGTGCACGGATTTTTTTTCCATGCAACGTTCCCCAACAGTGGCATTAGAGCCATTGTATGCGTAGATGATATGCACGAGTAGAACACAAAGAGTTGTGGGTGGTGATAGTCATACTAATTACCACCAACGTCTTATTTTGATTCGGCGGTATTGCGGGACAAATTGGCCCGGACCAACCTTACATGTCCACGCACATGAGACTGGTTTCACCGACTCACATGCAAGTTGTTTTGCATAAAGGTGGCTGGTGGGTGTCTGTTTCTCCTACTTTAGTTGAATCGAATTTGACCATGGCCAGTCCTTGAAGAAGGTTAGAACCACAAACTTGATAAATCACTGTTGTGGTCTTTGCATAGTTAAGAACGGTTCTTGCTAGTAGCCAGTAGCAGCCACGTAAAACTTGCAACAACAAAGTAGAGACGTCTAACTTGTTTTTGCAGGGCATGTTGTGATGTGATATGGTCAAGAAATGATGTGATATATGTTGATGTATGAGATGATCATGTTTTGTAATATCAACAACCAGCAGGAGCCTTAGGTTTGTCTCTTAATTATTGTATGAAAATGCAAGTGCCATGTAATTGTTTTACTTTATCGCTATGTGTTAGCAATAGTTGTAGAAGCAATAGTTGGCGAGATGACCCCGACGCAATGATGGAGATCAAGGTGTCAAGCCGGTGACGATGGAGATCGTGATGATGCTCTGGAGATGGAGATCAAAAGAACAAGATGATGATGGCCATACCATGTCACATATTTTGATTACATGTGATGTTTATCCTTTATGGATCTTATTTTGCTTAGAATGGCGGTAGAATTAGAAGATGATCCCTTCACTAAATTTCAAGATAAAAGTGTTCTCCCCGAGTATGCACCGTTGCCAAAGTTTGTCATTTCGAAGCACCTCATGATGATCGGGTGTGATAAACTCTACATTCTGATACAACGGGAGACAGTTTTGCAAATGCAGAATACTTGGTTAAACTTGAGGAGCCTAGCATGTACAGACATGGTCTCGGAACACTAGAGACCAAAAGTTCAAACGTGAGTCATATAGTAGATATGATCAACATAAATATGTTCACCATTGATGACTACCCCATCTCACATGATTATCAGACATGAGTTAGTTGATTTGGATCATGTATCACTTAGATAACTTGAGGCATGTTTATTTAAGTGGGAGTTCACTAGTAATTTTATTAATTGAACTTAAACTTATCATGAACTTAGTCTTAATAGTTTTTGCATATCTATGTTGTAGATCAATAGCTTGCAATATAGCTCCCCTATTTTTGATATGTTCCTAGACAAAACTAAGTTGAAAGATGACAATAACAATGATGCGAACTGGGTCCATGTGTAACACCCCAGTTGTAACAAGTCCCAATTTGCCAGTATATCAACTTGACCTTCATCCAATTTTTGTGGGTTCTATCATGTTTTGCCTCATATTGTTTTGTTTTGTGGCTTATTATTTTCATTGCCATGTTTAGCTTGTCATGTTGCATTTGTGCCTCTTGTCATTTTGCATTCCATCCCCATCATATGCATGGTGTGATTTCATACATATTATGTTTTTGCATGTTCCATGCATGAATCTTGCATCATCACCATTTCTCCTTCCTTTCCTTTCTTTCATTTCAGGCAAGTGCACCTTCTACCTACTCCATAAATGTTCATCTTTTCCCGAATATTCAAGCATCTTCTCATAAACTGTCAGAGACCCCGATCCTAAGTCACACCGATCTAGCATGTAACACATCATATCATTTTGCGGCCTCACGCACGGTATTCCCACGGGTGCCACCTTACCTGGCCCGGGACCGTTTGCGCCTTTTGGCTCATGTATATGATAGTGCCGCTAGCATCCATATGACAAAGAACCCGGGCTGACATGGCTAGTCGTGAACCCAAAATGGCACTAACTTACAGGGACAGGCATACATGACCCAGCAACGAATGTGTCGGTCATCAGCGAGTGAATCCGGGCTGTAGCAACTGGGCTAGCAGGACTCCGGTAAACCGGGCTATAGCAGGCTAACAGGACTCCAATAGACACTACGTGACATTTCCCCGAAGGGACAGACACAGGAACGAAGAAGGACACATGCCGGCCAGCCTAAGTGTTCCGGAGCAGTAGCAAGCTACCAAGGCCCAGTGGAAGCACTAGGAGACATTTCCCGGTAAGAGAGGCTACCAAGGATAAACAACTAGATAGTCAGATCCCACACATACCAAGCATTTCAATAACATACACACAATATGCTCGATATGTGCAAGTACAACATGGCATCACAACATGACTCTACAACTCAAGTATTTTATTCAATAGGCTCCAAGGAGCGAGATATTACAAACATGGGTCTCATGACCCAACAATCAGAGCATACAAGTCAAAGCACATGCGGAAGCTTAACATGTCTGAGTACAGACATCTACAAATGAAAAAGGCTGAGAAGCCTGACTAACTACTAGATCCCGCCGAGGGCACAAGATCGTAGCTGAGGTAACAAGCTAAACATCGAAGTCCACGCGGAACTACTAGCGAGACTGAAGTCTCTCTGCAAAAACATAAATTAAGCAACGTGAGTACAAATGTACCCAGCAAGACTTACATCAGAACTAACTACATATGCATTAGTATCAACAAGGGGATGGTGGGGTTTAACTGCAGCAAGCCAGCTTTGACTCAGTGGCTAGCCTGAACTACGACTGCAAGTAACTCTTTTGAGGTGGCGCACAGGAGTCCACATATTCACCATATCAATACACAACTATGGATCCGCTCCCGTCTCCCTACGAGAACGCCATCCATAGCACTCACACTTATCTTGCGTATTTTAGAGTATCCACTTTCACTTGTCTATGAACTGTACAGGCAACCCAGAAGTCCTTTACCGCAGACACGGCTATTCGAATAGATCATATTAACCCTGTAGGGGTGTACTTCTTCACACACGCTCTCACCACTTACCGCCGTTTACACGACATGTACTCGGCAACCTTCAAGAGGAAGCATAGCGAGGGTGTCGGCCACGACCTGACTAACCACACAAGTCTCTCGTCCAGGTTTATCGCCTATTCGGGTTCCATCCGCAAGGAGATCCGGCCGGGGTGTCGCTCACGGCCCCAAACGATGTGAGCAGGGTTCCCAACCCACCATCCGGGTGCCACTTGGTACACCGTGCCACTGTGCCTAGTCTGTCCCAAGCCCACCTATATCGGGTGCCACTTGGTAGACTACTAACACTACCTACAAACACCAGAAACTAGTTGCAACTCCTGGACAGAGATCGAGTTGATTAATAAGTCGAGAGAGCTTGGAGCGCCCGGAGCCCAATGTGTGGTAGTAACTGTTCATGGATCACAAACACAGAACTCAGTTCCTGAGGACGGCTTCAATGAGACAACCCACCATGTACTCCTACATGGCCTTTCACCGCTACCTTTACCAAATCATGTTCACACACTTAGCTCACACACAGTAGGACATGTTTACACACCTCCGATTCATTCCCGATGAATCAGACCTGACTCAACTCTAAGCAGTAGCAGGCATGACAAACAAACATGAATGAGTAGGCACATCAGGGCTCAAACAACTCCTACTCATGCTAGTGGGTTTCATCTATTTACTGTGGCAATGACAGGCCATGCAGAGGATAAAGGGGTTCAGCTACCGCAGCAAGCAACAGATGAATCGTTGTTGTCCTAATGCGGTAAAAGAGAGCAGGAGCGAGAGAGTAGGATTGTATCGGAATGAACAAGGGGGTTTTGCTTGCCTGGCAATTCTGAAGATAGTATATCTCTTCATCGATGTCAACGATCTCATCGTTAAAACCACGTCTATCGAGAGGGGATGAACACCGGCAAACAAGGAAGAACACAATCAATGCAATGCACAATATGATGCATGCTCATGACATGGCAATATGCTGGTGTTTTGAGCAAATGCAGCTAGCAACAAAGTTAAATGAAGTTGGTTTGAACCCTAAGTTCAAATCCAAACTCCATATGTGAAATTAAAATGCCATTTATATGATTTGTCCTAAACAGCAGCCATAAGTTGTTCTAACATGCATGAAAATGGTACAGATGGATAGATTGGATTTTTCTGATCATTTTTGATATATAACTTATTTCATTTGGAGTTACGGTTGATTTTATATGAATTTTAGAAGTTTTAGGTATTTTCTGGAATTTCTGTATTATTTTAAATACAGAAATTGTTTATTGCGTCAGCATGACAACAACATGACGTCAGCAGGTCAACGGGGCTAGTCCAGGTCAAACCTGACGCGTGGGGTCCACACGTCAGTGGTTAACTAACTAATCTAACTTAATTAGTGTTAAACTACTACTAACTAAAAAATGTCAGTGGAGTTAATTAATCTTAATTAAAAACTAAACTAAGATTAGCTGGGGCCAGGGCCCACTTGTCAGCGACCCATGGGAGGTCAAACCCCTGGTCAACAGGGCCTAACCAGCCGGCGGCTCATCGCCGGTGGCAACAGGCGCGGCGGAGGGCTCAGGGTCGCGCTGTAGTCCATGGAATCGAGCGCTGTTTGGACCTATGGCTAGCTGGGAGCGGCGCGCATCCAGTGGAACAAGCGGGAGGCCGCGGGGATGGCAGAGCTCGCCGGAGCGGAGCTCACGGTGGCGGCCGGAGTTCGGCTCAAGCGAGTCCGGGGCTGCAGTGGTCGGGCGAGCCAACGGAGTGGCTAGGCAGCCTCCTAGAGGCGCCAGGAGCGTATCAGTACCCCTGGAGCGAACAGGAGAAGCTCGGGAGCACGGGTTCATTTCTCATGGCGGTCGGCGGCCTCGGGTGATCTCAGGGCTGCGGCTAGAGGGCGAAAATGATGCGGGGAAGAGAGGGGAAAAGCAGCGGAGCTCACAGGGAGGCCGATGAGTAGCTCAGCGTGCTCGGGGACGCTCGGAGGTCGGCGAATCGAGCGACGGCGTTCGTCGGAGCAGACGAGGAAGATGGCGACGGTGACGACGATGCAGGGCATCTGCAGGCGCGTTCTTTGGCTTGGAGCTTCACGGCATCAAGGCGGAGCTAGAGGAAACGGCAACGGGGCAAGGGGACGGCGGTGGGCGCGGTGGTAGTGAGCGGCGGCAACGGCAAGCTCCGCTCGGGTGTACTCGGGAGAGGGAGTAGAGGGCAAGGGAGAGAGCAGAGAGTGAAAGAGAGGAGCGAGGGAGTGAGTGAGAGCGGTCCAGGGGGTGGCGTGGCACTCCGTGGCGTCGTCTAGGAGCACCGGGGAGGAGCCAGGCTGGCAGGGAGGGAGGAGGTGGCCGGTGTGGGGCGGCCACGCGCCTCCGTCCTTCTAGCGAGGGAGGAAGACGACAGGGAGGAGGCGGTGGTGGGCTGGGCCGGCCACTTGGGCCGCCAGGCTGGACAGGTAAGCGGCCCAGGTAGTTTCCTCTCTCTCTCCATTTTCTATTTAAATTACTGTTTTCTATTTTTCTGCAACTTTGTTGCTTTATTAAAAATACTAAATCAATCCCAAAAATCATGCAACTACTCACGACCACTGTTGGAAATATATCCTACAATCATTTCAGTTTGGGATTATTTGAGCATTTAAAATATTTACTAGCATTTAAATGCCCAAATGCAAAGTACATATGATTTAATTCAGTGACCAAATATGTCATGGAAAAATGTGCAACACCTCTGGTTATGGTTCTAGCATTTTCCAGAAATGATGAACATTTCTGAAAGCCATTTGGATTCACTAAAAATATTTTTAGGTTGAACCTATTTGAATTCTATTTGGTGCTAGGGTTTGAACATCCCCATTTCAAATTTCCATGAAAGTTAAACATGATGCAAGCAAGATGCAAACACTAGGCAGCACCAGAAGCTAGGGATGTGACATAAACCTCTCTGCAAAATTCCAGTTCATTTGAAGTTGTTTTGGTTGGGTTCAAAAATACCTCAAGTTTGAATTATATTCAAACTTGTTTTATTTTTCTACCTCTAAAAATGCCCAAACCAATTATTTCAAATACTACAAAACTCCAGGAGCTTGAGGATATTTTTATATATGAAAAACTCTTCTCCTATCCCCCTGGCCATTTTCTTTTCTTTTGCTGTTTATTTAAGTAAACAGAACTTAAAGGAAACGGAAAGGGCCACAGCAGCAGCCAGCTGGGCCTCACCTCTAGGTCAGCCCAGTTTTTCCCTCGCCCGCAGCCTGCCTGCACCAACTGTTTCCCTCTCTCTCTCGCCGGGCCCGCTTGCCAGCGACCCATCCCCCTCACGGTCAACTACTCTGTTGTCCTCTGTCTCCCTCGCTTCAGAGCCAGAGCGCGTGAGCTCACGGACGTCGTGGCCTGACGCTCGCGCCCCTTTATAAGAAGCGCCCGCGCCCTCCTAGGGTTTCTTACTCTCCTCATGACCTCCCTCTGTCCACGCGCTCCAGGAAGCCTCCCCGACATCATTCCCACGGCGACACAGGGCTGGAGACGCCAAGTTCATCCTCTTCCTCTTCGGCTAAAGCACGTCATCGCCGTCGTCGCCCCACCGGTTGCCTCCAGCTACCTCAGCCGAGTCCGTCTGCCTTCCCGTCGTCCCCGTCGTCCACTGCGTCCACTCCATCATCGGGGGAACACCAAGATCTGCACCACGCTGCCTCCTCTGCTCCCTCCTTCTTCGGCCGATAGCAAGCGCCTAGGGTTCAGAGCTCGTCCGCAACGCCTCCGGCTCTTCTCCATAGATGTCGTCGTGTGCTAGGGTGAGCTGGGTAACACACCTCCCTCTTCATTTCTTTCCATGGCGTGTAGAACCCCATAGCACTCGCCCGATCCATGTCTTCACCGCGCTCGCAGTGCTCCGGTGATCTTTGAAGCTTTAGTTGCGCGTGTTTTGCTGCTGCACGCGCACTCGCGCTCTCCCCTGTTCCCACATGCTCGTGCACGCTCGATCACCGCGCCTGTAGCCCCGCATGCATCTGCACCCGCGCGTGCATCCTGCCTGCTTGTGCTGCTCGCTCACCGTGTCGTGCCGCACTCGAGACAAGCTCGGGTACCACACGCACGCGCCTTCCATAGCTGCTCCGCGTGCACTCCCTGGCCTATCCTGCACCCCCACCATTGCCCTTTGGCTTCGGTGGTCGTCGTCGTTGCTCGCAGGCACCGGTGGTGTCTTCTCTGCTGCAGATGAAATGGGGCCCGTACTAGCCTCAAGTCACGTCAACAAGAGTCGAGCCCCTACCGAACGAGCACCCCCGTCCTAGTCCAAGTGGTAGCCCGCCCACGATTGCAACCAGGAGACCTGGGTTCGAATCCCAAACTCTCCACAGTTTCGATCCTGGGCGTTACACCATGATCCGGGGATTATCCCCATTGCTGCATAGAAGAATTATGTCATTTATCCACTGCTAGGTGACAGACCTATTGTAGGAGCAGATGCAGACGTTATGAATGTTTGGCAAGGTCGATATCATGATTACTTAATAGTTTAGTGCGCCATACTTTATGGCTTAGAACCACGAGTTCAAAATTGTTTTGAACGCCATGGAGCTTATGAGATGTGCCAAGAGCTAAATTTGGCATTTCAGACTCATGCCCGTGTCGAGAGGTATGAGTCCTCTACTTTGCCTACAAGATGGAGGAGAATAGCTTAGCTAGTGAGCATGTGCTCAGAATGTCTGGGTGCTACAATCGCTTGAATCAAGTGGCATATTCTAGATAAGATAGTGATTGATAGAGTTCTGTACTCACTATCACCAACCTACTGGAACTTCATGATGAACTATAATATGCAACGGATGACAAAAACGATTCCCAGGCTCTTCACAATGCTGAAATCGACGAAGGTAGAAATCAAGAAAGAGCATCTAGTGTTGATGGTTAAACAAGACCACTAGTTTGAAGAAAAAGGGGAAGGGAAAGAAAGGAAACTTCAAGAAGAATGGCAAGCAAGTTGCCACTCCCGTGAAGAAGCCCAAAGCTGGACATAAGCCTGAAACTAGGTGCTTATACTGCGAAGGGAATGGTCACTAGAAGCGGAACTACCCTAAATACTTGGCGGATAAGAAGGATGGCAATGTGGACAAAGGTATATTTGATATACATGTTATTGATGTGTGCCTTACTAGTATTCGTAGTAGCCGCTAAGTTTTTGATACCGGTTTAGTTGCTAAGATTAGTAACTCGAAACAGGAGTTGCAGAATAAACGGAGACTAGTAAAGGGCAAGGTCACGATGTGTGTTGAAAGTGTTTCCAGGATTGATATGATCACCATCGCACATTCCCTCTACCTTCGGGATTAGTGCTAAGCCTAAATAAATGTTATTTGGTGTTTGCGTTGAGAATGAACATGATTAGATCATGTTTATTGCAATACAGTTATTCATTTAATTCAGAGAATAATTGTTGTTCTGTTTATATGAATAAAACCTTCTATGCTCATACACCCAATGTGAATGGTTTATTCAATCTCGATCATAGTGATACACATATTCATAATATTGATGCCAATAGATGCAAAGTTGATCATGATAGTACAACATACTTGTGGCACTGCCGTTTAGGTCATATTGGTGTAAAGCGCATGAAGAAACTCCATGTGGATGGACTTTTGGAATCACTTGATTATGAATTATTTGATACATGTGAACCATGCCTCATGGGCAAGATGACTAAAACTCCGTTCTCCAGAATAATGGAGCGAGCTAATGACTTATTGGAAATAATACATACCGATGTATACAGTCCAATGGATGTTGAGGCACGCGGCGGGTATCGTTATTTTCTAACCTTTGTAGATGATTTTGAGTAGGTATGGGTATATCTACTTGATAAAACACAAGTTTGAAACATTTGGAGAGTTCAAAGAATATCAGAGTGAAGTAGAGAATCATCATAACAAGAAAATAAAGTTTCTATGATCCGATCGCGGAGGCGAATATTTGAGTTGTGAATTTGTCCTTCATTTAAGAAAAAGTGGAATTGTTCACAACTCATCCCACCTAGAACACCATAGAGTAATGATGTGTCCGAACGTCAAAACCGTACTTTATTAGATATGGTACGTTCTATGATGTCTCTTACCAATTTGCCTTTATCATTTTAGGGTTATGCATTAGAGACAACCACATTCACGTTAGATAGGACACCAACAAAATCTGTTGAGATGACACCGTATGAACTGCGGTTTGGCAAGAAACCTAAGCTGTCGTTTCTTAAAAGTTTGGGGATGCGGCATTTATGTCAAAACGGCTTCAGCCTGATAAGCTTGAACCCAAAGTGGAGAACAACGTCTTCATAGGATACCCGAAAGGAACTATTGGGTATACCTTCTACCATAGATCCAAAGGAAAAATCTTTTTTGCTCAGAATGGGTCCTTTCTAGAGAAGGAGTTTCTGTCGAAAGAAGTGAGTGGGAGGAAAGTAGAACTTTGTAAGTGCATCTAGTGCCCCTTAGTGATTTTGGTTTATTGAAGACTTATAGGTTAAGGGTCTAATGTGTTTATGAGTGTACACATGTCTATAAGTCTATCAGGAGTTTGACATTTACAGAGAAAGTCGACCCCTAAAAATGAATATCTTCGACTGAAGATTTTGGTATTTCTGAAGACTTTCATGAAGACTTTGAAAGTGAAGAAATTGGTGTGTCCGTGAAGACTTGATATACATGCGAGGAATATGAAGCTTGAAGACTTTTATTTTCATAGTTTTGTTTTTCTCCTTCTTGAGTCATAGGAAACATCGTACTCTTAAAGGGGGTCGAGGAAATACTAAGGAAAAATTTCCATGTGATGCTCAACTCAAAATCCTACACCTACCAATCCCTTCGAGTGAAGCCATTGGAAATCTCATACAGTTCAGTCAATTTCTTCAAAGACAGAGACGAAGTTCTTCTGGTCGCTGAGGAATTTGTTCTAAGTGAGGAGTTAGGAATTCGCCAGTGCGGATTGCCTACACAGTGAGGAACACGATAGCCCTGAGGAATTTGAGAGTCAAATTTCCGACCGTTGCTGTGCTATGCGCCAGCTCTCCCAAAATATCTTATCCACATAACGGTCATATCATTGAAGGGCATTTATGTCTTATCATGTCGGGCTGCTCCCTAGGCTATAAATAGCCGCCCCCTACAACCACTAGCTGGTTGGCTGCTCCGAGAGAAACTGACACTTGTCATTTGAGAGCAACCCATCCTCCGAGGACTTTGAGCGAAAATCATCGAGTGAGGAAAATCCAAACCCAAACACCCACAAACCCAAAGTGATTGAGCATCACTGAAGAGATTGATCTTGCGTGGATCCGACGATTCTTACCTTTGAAGATTGTGCTTCTTCCAGACCGTTAGGCGTCATGGTCTAGAGCATCCAAGAGGAATTGTGGATCGCCGAGTGACCGAAGTCTGTGAAGGTTTGGAAGTCCCCTGAAGACTTACCACGAGTGATTGGACGAGGTCTGTGTGACCTTAGTTCAAGGAGAATACGGTGAGGACTTGGTGTCCTGAGCTGCGTGCTCAGTGACTGGGTGTCCGGGACTGTGTGTCCTCTAGTTCAGATACTCAGCCGCTCCAACCAGATGTACAACTGAGACAACAGTTGGAACTGGTCTACCAAATCATTGTCTTCACCAACCTTACTGGTTCTATTTCCTCAACTCTTTCATTTCCTCATTACTGTGTTGAGTGTTTGTTCATATCTGTGTTTAAAGACTTTGACTGAAGACTTTCTCAATTTCCTCAGTTCAATTTCTTAAGTCTGTTTGTCTTCATCTTGTGTTATCCTGTGTTTACTCTTTCTGTACTCTGTGTTTGTCTTCATTTCATCATGATGACCATGTGTGTATTCTGTCATGCTTACTTCTGAGTACTTATTCCACTTCAAGTAGTTCTTCGCTAAGGAATTTCCTCACCGACAAATTCCTTAGTGAAGAATTCATAAAAATCGCCTATTCACCCCCCCCTCTAGTCGATATAACGCACTTTCAATTGGTATCAGAGCAAGGTACTACCTTGTTCTGTGTGATTTTGGTTTAACCACCTGGAGTTCTAGTTATGTCGACCGTAGGTATGATCAAGGTCTCTGCTGGGTGTCCTACCTTCGATGGCATGGACTACCCCTACTGGAAGAATAAGATGCGAATGCATCTTGAAGCAATTGACAACGATCTCTAGTACATTGTGGAAAATGGTGTTCCCTCAGTCACACCTTCCCTGAATGCTGCTGATGTGAAGAGATTCAGGCAACTTGATTCTCAAGCGAAGAATATCATATGTGGTCATCTGAGTAAAGGGCAGTATGGTAGAGTGAGTGCTTTGGAAATTGCTAAGCTTATCTGGGATAGGCTCTCCAAAGTAAACAAAGGAGTCTCAACTCAACGTGACTCTCGTGTTGACGTTCTTCGCAATCTCTTCAACCTCTTCAAAAGACTCGACAATGAAAATGTTCAGCAAACCTTCAATCGCCTCACTGATATCTCAAATGAGCTTCAAGCGCTCGGTGCCACTGACATCAGCGATGATGAGGTGGTGAAGAAATTGCTGAGATCACTCAATTCGTCATTTGACACTCTGGCACTGATGATTCAGGAGCGTGCTGATTACAAGTCACTAGATCCCGCTGATATCCTCGAGAGGCTAAATACTCATGAGTTCCAGCTTGCTGAAAAGAGAGATCTCTATGGTTCAAGCTATGGCAAACCACGTGCCCTGAAGGCCAAGGCAGTGTCTGAATCGGAATGTGAAGATTCTGGTAGTAGCCTTGGTGATCCTGAAGAATTGAGCCAGGAGCTAGCACTGCTCGTGAAGAAATTCCAGAAATTCTCAAGACGTGGTCGCCTTGGAAAATCTTCAAGGAGCAGTTATTCCTCATCAAGTGACTATAAGAGAAGGCTATGCCACAAATGCAAGAAGCCTGGTCACTACATTCAAGATTGTCCTCAGTGGGACAAGGAACTAAAGAATAAGAAATACAAGGGTTGCAGTTCTGATGATGCCAAGAAGAAGAAGAAATCTTCAAAGTCTTCATCATCAAAATCCTCGAAGTCTTCATCTCACAAGAAGAGCAGCTCCAAGAAGGCTCGGGCATTCATTGGCAAGGAAATGGATTCTGAGGCTGAATCTGAGGATAATGAGGAAGAGGAGGCATCCGAGGAGTCTGAGTCAGGTGTGGCAAGTCTAGCTCTTGCTACTGCATTTTTCAGCAAGTCTATCTTCAACTCTGAAGAAAATGGCAACACCAACAACGCTGATGAAGGCAATGACGACTATGCTCCCACCTATTGCTTCATGACAAAGGCTGCCAAGGTAACTAAATACCCCTCCTCTGAATCAAGTGAGGATGAATCTGATGAAAATCTTAAGCCTAGCTACTCCAAACTTGCTAAGATTGCTATGAAACAACAAAAGGCTATTGAAAAACTTCAAAACATGCTAGAGAAAAGTGATGATATGTTGGGTGATGAAATGGACCGCACTAAAGACTTAACAGAAAATCTTCAGAGACTTCAGTCTAAGTTTGACAACCTTCAAAGTCATCATAAAACCCTCTTAACTGATCACGAGAAGCATTCTTATGAATTTCTTGAAAGAAAGCAAGATCTTGAGAAGCTAAGAGTGTGTTATGAAGATCTTTAGAAGGAGCGCGATTCATTACTTGCTCAACAAATCAGCGCTACTCAGGAAGAATTTGATCCTCCATGCTTAAAGTGCATTGAACGTGAATCTGCTAATTCTTCACCTGAATGTTCAAATGCTTCAAATGTTACAAATTCTTCACCTGCCTCTGCTATCACTAATTCCTCATATGAGGACATTGCTAGTATCATTGACGATGCAGGCCTGAAGGAATTGTATATGACAGGCATGTACAGAAGTCTCAAAGGGCATCAGACTCTTTGTGATGTGCTTAAAAAGCATATCCTCAATAGAAACCCTAGGAAAGAGGGTATTGCCTTTGAGAGGAAACTCAATGCTGATGGAACATATTGGAAGCCTGAGCAGTACCCCAAAACCTCATGGGTTGCTGCAAAGGGACCTCCAGTTGATCCATCTAACTTATCTGGCTTTACATGTGAATCTCCTCATTCTTCTGATGAGTCATTTGACTCCAACTATAAACTGTTCAAAAATCAGAATGGTGAAGTATTTGCTAGATATGTTGGCACTAACTGCAGGAACAGTTCCCCTATGAAGAAAATCTGGGTTCCCAAAAGTTATGTTGAAAGTCTTCAGGTGAATGTCCTCATGACACCACCAGTGAAGAATAGGAACCCCAGATCAAACTCTTCATATGGACCAAATTCTTCATATGGATCCAAGTCCTCATACGGACCAAATTCCTCACATGGATCAAATTCCTCAAAAGGATCAAAATCCTCATATGAACATCATCGTGCTAACAACTCTGTTTCGCAGGGTAGAGCTAAGGCCTATGAATATGTGCATTATTCTTCAAATCATTATGTTCATAAGTCCTCGAAGAATTTCTCTGCTTATTCATATGCTTACCCTAACCCCTCTTATGTGAAACGAAGTGGACTGGCGTCCATGCCACCTTTCTCATATGGTGCTCGCAGAGTGATGAATTCTTTGCCACCCCTCCAGATGTGGGTGGTGAAGAAAAAGAACTAATCTCTTATGCAGGGTCAGGTCTCCAGTCGTGCTCAAAACGAGTGAAGAATTTGCTGGAGACCTCAACATTGCCTGAAAGGACGCAGGCGAATCATGATGAAATGAACTTTCATTTCACCCGTCCTCATACTGATTATCTGATCAAATTACTTGATGAAATTGAACTGATGATATTGATGTCATATTCTTCACTGATGAAGTATATGAGTTTGTAAGCTGCACTAATTCATCTACAGGATGATCAACCCAAAGCAAATGAGTGGGTCCTCGATAGTGGATGTACAAATCACATGACTGGTGACAAGAATCTATTGATGGATGCTCCCTTAACTCCGTCACATCTGAAGCATGTCATCTTTGCTGACAAAGGCAAAAGTCAGGTATTGGGTCTAGGTAAGGTTGCGATCTGTAAGGATCGACACATGGACAAAGTCATGCTTGTTGAGTCCTTAGGATACAACCTCATGTCTGTCTCAATGCTTTGTGGTCTTGATATGGTTGTTGTCTTTGGCAAGTATCGTTGTGTTGTGATCATGGAAGCTGAAAATTCCAAAGTCTTCGAAGGCTTTAGGAGAGGAGACTTGTACATTGTTGATTTCTCTACAGGACCACAACCTTCCGTGTGCTTACTTGCAAAAGCTTCAGAAGGCTGGCTATGGCATCGACGACTTTGTCACGCAGGCATGAGGAATTTGCACACGCTTGCGAAGAACAAGCATGTCATTGGCATTAAGAATGTCAAATTCCTCAAGGATCACTTGTGCGGTGCCTGTGAAGCTGCGAAGATGACTAAGGCCAAGCATCTAGCTAAGACTATCATAACCACCACTCGACCATTTGAATTGCTTCACATGGATCTCTTCGGTCCTAATCATTATTCTGCTGTAACTAATGATGCATCTCTATATGGCTTTGTTATTGTTGATGATTACTCTCGTTACACATGGATACACATTGTTACTTACAAACATGAAGTGAAGGAAGTCTTCAAACGATTTTCCTCGAGGGCTTCAACCAACTTCGGTGTGAAGATCAAGCACATCAGGAGTGACAATGGAACTGAGTTCAAGAATTCCAGTCTTAATGAATATCTTGATGAACTTGGTATTACTCATGAGTTATCTGCTCCTTATACTCCTCAGCAAAATGGCGTCGTGGAGCACAAGAACAGAACTCTTGTTGAGATGGCTCGCACTATGCTTGATGAATACAAAACGCCTCATCATTTTTGGATTGATGCAATTGATACCGCGTGCCACATCATCAACAGAGTATATCTTCACAAATTCTTCAAGAAGACTGCCTATGAACTCCTCACTGACAGGAAACCCAATGTGAGTTATTTCAAAGTCTTCAGTGCTAAATGTTGGATTAGAGATCCTCATCACAATGCTAAATTTGCACCGAAAGCACATGAAGGTTTTATGCTTGGTTACGAAAAGGACTCGCACACCTACAGAGTCTTCAATATCACTCTTCACAAGATTGTTGAAACTGTAGATGTGCGGTTCGATGAAACTAATGGCTCGCAAAGAGAGCACCTACCTTCTGTGATAGATGAACCGACACCTGAGGATTATATCAAGTTCAAGGCTACTGAGGATGTCATTCCTACCAAAGAATCTACAGAAGAATTCATTCCAGAACACGAAGATCGTCAAGCTGATGTACTTGAGGAAAATGCTGAAGAAAATGCTGATCAAATTCCTCAATGACAACCAGCTCATCCTCGCGTTGCAAAAGAAGTGCAAGTGGAAAAGATCATCGATGACATTGAAGCACCAGGTCCTCTCACACGCTCAAAAGCTGCACATTTATCTAACTTTTGTGGGCACTATGCTTTTGTCTCTATCACAGAGCCCACTAAGGTAGATCAAGCATTTCTGGAGCCTGAGTGGATTCAGGCCATGCAAGAAGAATTACATCAGTTCGAGCTTAATAATGTCTGGGAACTGGTCAAACGTCCATATCCTCGCAAGCATAATATCATCGGCACAAAGTGGATCTACCGCAACAAGCAAGATGAAAATGGCCTTGTGGTGAGGAATAAGGCACAACTTGTAGCTCAAGGCTACACACAGGTTGAAGGAATTGATTTTGATGAAACTTTTGCACCTGTTGCTAGACTTGAGGCTATTCACATATTACTTGCTTATGCTAACCATCATAATATTATCTTACAACAAATGGATGTGAAAAGTGCATTCCTCAATGGTAAGCTTGAGGAAGAAGTATATGTTGCTCAACCCCCAGGTTTTGAAGATCCAAACAATCCTGACAAAGTCTTCAGACTCAACAAGGCCCTCTATGGCCTCAAGCAGGCCCCTCGGGCGTGGTATGATACTTTGAAGGAATTCTTCATGAAGAATGGCTTCACACCTGGTTCACTCGACCCTACTCTCTTTACTAAATCTTATGATGGTGAACTGTTTGTGTGCCAAATATACATTGATGATATTGTCTTTGGCTGTACTGACCAACGTTATAGTGATGAATTTGCCTATATGATGAGTGAAGAATATCAAATGTCTATGATGGGATAGTTGAAATTCTTTTTAGGTCTTCAAATTCGTCAACAGCACAATGGCATATTCATATCTCAGGAGAAATACCTCAAGGAAGTTCTGAGGAAATTCGGCATGCAAGATTGCAAAGGAGTCAAAATTCCTATGCCCAGAAATGGCCATCTATGCACTGATGAAAATGGTATTGACTTCGATCACAAGGTATACCGCTCCATGATTGGTTCTTTATTGTACTTATGTGCATCTAGGCTAGATATAATGCTTAGTGTTTGCATGTGTGCGCGATTTCAAGCAACACCGAAGGAATCACACCATAAGGTTGTGCAACATATTCTTCGATATCTAGCTCACACACCAACACTAGGATTATGGCACCCCAAGGGCTCTACTTTTGATCTCATTGGATATTCTGACTCTGACTATGCTGGTGATCGTGTGGACCGCAAGTCAACATCTGTCACTTGTCATTTCCTCGGACGATCTTTGGTCTGTTGGTCCTCGAAGAAACAGAACTGCGTATCACTGTCTACTGCTGAAGCTGAGTACATTGCTGCTGGTTCTTGCTGTGCTCAATTACTGTGTATGAAGCAAACTCTCAAGGACTACGGCATCAACATGAAGAATGTGCCTCTCTACTGTGACAATGAGAGTGCCATCAAGATTGCTCACAAACCAGTTCAGCACTCTCGAAGACAAAGCACATTCAAATTTGTCATCATTTTATTCGTGATCATGTGTTGAAGGGCGACATTTCTATTGAGCATGTGAAGACTGAAGAATAGTTAGCCAATATCTTCACAAAGCCCTTGGATGAGAAGAGATTTAGCAAGTTGCGGTGTGAGCTAAATATCTTAGAGTCTTCGAATGTTCTTTGAAAAGGACACACATCCTAACACATATGCAAAATTGATGACTTAGATGTGCAACACATGAAGAAACATTTTTCTTCAATCAATGAAGAATAACACTCTAAGTGTGAAGAAATTAATGAAGAATTTGATTCTCAGAACCCTACGACAATTGTACGCGGTGTCTGAAATCATCATTCTTATACGGTGGGTCACGCCACCACAAAAGTTGAAAATCTTCAATTTGAGTTTTTCCTCAGTTTTGAAATTCCTCAGTTTTTCAAATTCTTCAACTTTGGAAAATCTTCACTGTTTCCATCGGTTTTCTTCATTGGCTATATATATATATATTGGTTTATGTCCTCTACAGCATTCACTTATGGCTATTTCTTCAAGTTGCATTTTCTGCTAAGTGAATGTGATCGGACCCTTCCCCCTCTATGCTATACTCAACCCAATCTATTCACAAATTCTTCATGTGCGTTCTATTTTAAACTCGTTCAAAATCTTCACTGTGTCCTATCAGCTGAAGAAATTGCGAACGAAACTTTAAAACTAATCTTATCCAAAATTTCGGTTTTGCCGCTCAAACCGTCCCGTATCCCACGACAGACTTATCTATTCACCCACGATCTAACACGATCTCCACCTTCAGTACGTGGGTGACACATGTCAAGCGAATGAGAAGGGCCAGGGGCACGTTCGTCCTAAATCTTCGGTCGAACAGTTTTTCATTGTGACTATAAATACCCCCTCACCCTTCCTCACTTCCTTTACTCCGCTCGACCGCTCTCTCTCTCTCGCTCGAGCTTATCAAACCCTAGTGCCACCGCTACTCCATCATCGCCGGTGAGGAAGAGCTTCACTGCCTCGACCTCTTTGCCGTCGTACTCGCGCCGGCTGCGGAAATCTTCCCTCCACCGTCGCCGTAGCTGTCTTCCTCCACCAAGTTAGGGCGTGGAAGATCTAAACTGACAAGCTTCAAATCTACACTTCTTAGTTCGTCGTGTTCGTCATCAAGGGTAATTAAAAGTTACTTTTACTACCCTCTTTGATTCAAATTTTCTCTACAAAATCTTCAAAGGTGTTTTATTCTTCAAATCCTCACACACAAAACACCTCACTAGTCATCTATTCTTGATTCGTTTCTCTAAGCATCATTTATCTTCAAGATTCTTCAATTGTGTGGATCCTCAATCTATACAACTCTGGAACCTAAGACAGAGAACGCTTAGTGAAATTCTTCAAGACTCATCTGGTCAAATTCCTCAAACTTGTTCATTTTGAAAATCTTCTGAGAACGCATATGACCTCTTCAAATTCCTCGCAACTATACTCTGTTCACAGGTACTCATGTCCGCTGTTGAATCACTAGGTTCTCATCAACTTAACTCATTTGCAGCGTTCCTCGAAGAAAAGTTGCATACTTCTTCAGAGAATTCGATTGTTCAAATTCCTCATCTGAAGAATATGGCAGACAGTAAGAAACCATATAAAGGAGGAAAGAAGCATGAGGTCATGACTGCATTTGAAATTCCTGAGGACATCTATGCTGACTATTGCACACTTGATGAAGCCAAGTTTGGAAAAGAGAACAAAAATCAGCGCAAGGTGCGCATACAGAGGATTGAAAGGAGATGGGCAAGAGAATGGAGGGAGTACAGATATGTAACTCCAAAGTATATGAAGAAATTCGCTCTAAATCCTCCATGCCCAAGAGCTCCATTGGCACCTGGTCAAAAAGCTGATCCCACCAGCCTCAAGCACGGTGAGGATTTTCCTGAAGAATGGGCCAAACGCCAAGCCAAGTTGGCAAGACAAGCCAAAGAAGCAGTGAGGAAATTTAATGAAGACTCTGCTGCTACTTCTGCCACAAAGGCCTTTGACAAGCCTAGAAAATCAATGGCAAAGAAGCCTGCTCACAAGCCAAGTGCTTCATCAACTATGCCCTCACGGCCAAGTTCCTCAGAAATGCCCTCTTGGCCAGAATCTTCAAAGCCCTCACGGCCAATGCCTCACACTGCTCCTGCTCCTCCAAAGTCCTCAGTTGCTCCGGCAAAGTCCTCAACACCTGTACATCTGGCCACATGCCAAAGGACTGCAGGCATCTCCATTGCCTCTGGTGTTTCAATGAGTTCCTCAGCTGCACCAAATTCTTCATCAGGCCCCACTCTGCTGAAGACCAAGGCCACTGCTGGACGAGGTCCTCGGCCTAGTCCGAAGAAGAAACAAGTTGCCTTCCAAGTGCCATCTGACGATGAAGCTGATGATGATGAACTTGCAGAAATCATCAGAGATAGGCAAGAAAGGGCCGCTAGAGCCAAAGGAACAACAGTGCCACTGCTTTTGGATCCAAAGGCGATCCTCGACTACATTGATCTCTGGCACAAGGACCCAAACACTCCTATGCCTGATTTTCATTTGACTCCTGGCCAAAGTCACATGCTGACCCATTTCATCTCTGAAGAGAAATGGAAATTTGAGAAGGCCAGACAAATCAAGAAGGCTCAGTTTAGGAAAGAGAAGTTCCTGAAGAACAACATTGTCAAAATGACACCTGATGAACTCCTCACGATCCAGTCTGAAATCAAAGCCCTCTGCGATGATTCCAATGCTTATTATGCTGATTGGAAAGGAGCCAAAGTCAGGTTTGTTAAACTGACTAAGAAGTTCACCAATGTTGTAGCACCATCGCAACAAGTAATTCCTCAAGTTGAAGCCTCTGCTCAGCAAACTGAAGAACATGCCAGCATCGTTGATGATTTTCAGACTGCTGAAGAAAATGCTAGTTCTAGGGCTGATGACTCCGTTCCACCACTGAAGAAACTGCCAGGGCATCCACTAGTGGTGCGCCTGAAGAAAATGAAGAAGTCAGGGAAACTGCATCAGTTGCGCCTAAGGATTTACAGACAGATTCCTCAGCTCCTCCTGCGCCTACCCCAACTCCTACCCTACCATCTGCATCAGATGTGAGGAAGACCAAGGCTGCAGAAAAGGCTACAGTGAAGAAAAGAAAAGCATCATCTGCTTCAGATTCTTCAGTTCCGAAGAAAATGAAGCCTATGACCAGCTCACTTGAGAATCCCATTGATGTTGCTCCGATTTCCACCATGCCATCTAAGGACCTTGTTCCTTATGGTAAGAATATGTGATCCCTAGCGGATCTGATGAAGAAAATCATTCTATTGCTTCGTCAGAACAGATTGATGAAGAAATTGAAGTGGCTGAAGAGGCTGGCGTTGAAGAAATTGAAAATGAAGTGTGGATATTGGATGCACCACGCCTGTGATGAATGATGACTTTTGGGAGAGTCAGCATCCCAATTCTCCATACTTCACCCCACTACAGCAAATACCTTAGTCCCCCGCACCAACAGTTCAACTGGGCTCTGAAGAAACTCATCCCACCTCGTCTATGCATGAAGAAATTCCAGCCACTTGTGCTGAAGAAACCGCGGCTGCTTGTACGTTGAACATGCAGACTGCCACTGAAGAGGAACCAGAAATTCCTCAGCCTGAAGAACCGGAGATTCTGATTCCTGAGGTTGTGATGCAACTCACTGACACTCCTGTGCCCAAGCCAAAGGATCCATTCTCAAAGAAGCAAAAGTTCAAGGCTGCTGCTTTCTTCAATGAGCATGTGTTCTTCACTGCCTATAATCCCTATGATTCTGCTCGCATAAGGAAGAGGCGTTTTTGGACTGCTAGTCAAGCAAATTTCTATTCGTCTGTACTATTCGACAAAGACAAAGTCTTCGATCATGCACCCATTCCTCACGTGGACATGGAATCTCTGTCGTGCTTCGAGCCAGTCCTCAGTGTTCTTCACGAAGCTGGATTACTGAATTTCTACACTGACATCTGTGATTGGAATGAAGAACTCATTCTTCAACACATCACAGGAGATTCTGAAGATGTGAACTCATGGGTACGGGACTGGATGTCAGAAAATACTCACTACAAAGCACCAGCAACTGAATTGCTTCGTGTCCTCCCACTCAGTCCTCCCCTTGATGGTGCACGTTGCATCTACAATGAACCTGAGCTTACAAATCAGTACATGCAAGTGCTGATGAAGCCTTTGAAGCCAGGGCAAGCTCCTCGAACCAAATTCCTTGTCAAGGAATTACTGTATGTGCCACAGAATGTCTATCGCATTCTGACGAAGAGAATGAGTCCTATCAAAGGCCATGACTCAAATGATGAAGAAGTCGTTGGCATCATGAAGAATATGCTTTTCAATATCGATCATGGGGTTCCCGTCAACTTCCATGATTTCTTCATGAGGACTCTGGCAAATATTACTATGTCACCGTTTGAGCTGAAGCCTTATGCGCCATGGATTATGAAATTCATCAGGACAAGGTCTTCACTCAACTACAAGGCTGATACTCTGGACCATGGCAGTTTCTTGCCTCCAATTGAAGTCCTCAAACGGACATTTTCCTCAGCTACTGACAAAGGCAAGGCAACTACTATGATAGATGAAGGCATTCGTCCATTGGATGGTCAATTTTGCAAGGCTGCATCCTACTCCACCAATGACGACTCTACCACACATGACTCTGCCGCCAACACCTCTGCCAAGCAAATTCCTCAAGCCACAGCACCCAGGGTGATGACTGATCGTGAGTTACTCCTCAGTCTTCATCAAAAAGTTGATCGCAATCATAAATGGGTCAAGCGTCAGTTTGGTTCCATTCTTTACAACATGACCTCAACCCACAATGCTGTGAAGAAAAACCAATACTACCTCCATGAAACCTTCAACCATACCTGGGTTGTTCTATCTCATATCTACAGCACCGAAGATCTGAGGAACATGGGTCTCAAGGAAGAATTTGACTGGTCTGCACCTCCACCGAAGAAATTCAAGAAGGTCAAGGTTCCTTCCTTGGTGGCCAGCTCCTATTCTTCATCACGCCACACTGATGAAAATGAAGACTTGGACGACACTGCAGTAGGCCCTACTACGACAACCGACCCCGGCAACGCTGGCGCTCCTCCATCAACTTGATATTCTTCAGGGGCGTTAGTCCTCAGTTTCAATCTTTTTGGTCATTCGATGACAAAGGGGGAGAAATCTGAGTTAGTCTTCAAGCGGGTCTATTATATGGGCGTTTTTTTGCTAAGTTACAACTCTCGTTCTTCTGAAACTTTTATTGGATCGAGTTGTAATCTTAAACCCGATGGTGCTCTGATACTTTTGATGCACTGTGCTCTGATTCTGCATGCTTGTTCCTCGTTAATATTATTTCACGCATGCTGAATCTCCTCAGGCACCATATTTCATCTTGCATTTCAAATTCTTCATATTATATGTCAAATGCATGTATGAATTACAAGATATAGGGGGAGATCTCCATGATTCAACTCTTCAAGTGTGCATTGCTAGAAAAGCAAATTCCTCTCTATGCACATCTTCAGGGGGAGTTCTTCTATATCTTGCAATCAAATTCCTCAATATCAGTACTTACACTTCATATGTTTATCTCCGTTGAAAACTTAACCTATATTGTCATCAATCACCAAAAAGGGGGAGATTGTAAGTGCATCTAGTGCCCCTTAGTGATTTTGGTGTATTGAAGACTTATAGGTTAAGGGTCTAATGTGTTTATGAGTGTACACAGGTCTATAAGTCTATGAGGAGTTTGATATTTACAGAGAAAGTCGACCCCTAAAAATGAATATCTTCAACTGAAGATTTTGGTACTTCTGAAGACTTTCATGAAGACTTTGAAAGTGAAGAAATTGGTGTGTCCGTGAAGACTTGATATACATGCTAGGAATATGAAGCTTGAAGACTTTCGTTTTCATAGTTTTTTTTCTCCTTCTTGAGTCATAGGAAACACTGTACTGTTAAAGGGGGTCGAGGAAATACTAAGGAAAAATTTCCATGTGATGCTCAACTCAAAATCCTACACCTACCAATCCCTTCGAGTGAAGCCATTGGAAATCTCATACAGTTCAGTCAATTTCTTCAGAGACAGAGACGAAGTTCTTCTGGTTGCTGAGGAATTTGTTCTGACTGAGGAGTTAGGAATTCGCCAGTGCGGATTGCCTACACAGTGAGGAACATGATATCCCTGAGGAATTTGAGTCAAATTTCCGACCGTTGCTGTGCTACGCTCCAGCTCTCCCAAAATATCTTATCCACATAACGGTCATATCATTGAAGGGCATTTATGTCTTATCATGTCGGGCTGCTCCCTAGGCTATAAATAGCCGCCCCCTACAACCACTAGCTGGTTGCCTGCTCCGAGAGAAACTGACACTTGTCATTTGAGAGCAACCCATCCTCCGAGGACTTTGAGCGAAAATCATCGAGTGAGGAAAATCCAAACCCAAACACCCACAAACCCAAAGTGATTGAGCATCACTGAAGAGATTGATCCTGCGTGGATCTGATGCTTGTTACCTTTGAAGACTGTGCTTCTTCTAGACGGTTAGGCGTCATGGTCTAGAGCATCCAAGAGGAATTGTGGATCGCCGAGTGACCGAAGTCTGTGAAGGTTTGGAAGTCGTCTCAAGACTTACCACGAGTGATTGGACGAGGTCTGTGTGACCTTAGTTCAAGGAGAATACAGTGAGGACTTGGTGTCCTGAGCTGCGTGCTCAGTGACTGTGTGTCCGGGACTGTGTGTCCTTGAGTTTAAATACTCAGCCGCTCCAACCAGATGTACAACTGAGACAGAAGTTGGAACTGTTCTACCAAATCATTGTCTTCACCAACCTTATTGGTTCTATTTCCTCAACTCTTTCATTTCCTCATTACTGTGTTGAGTGTTTGTTCATATCTGTGTTTGAAGACTTTGACTGAAGACTTTCTCAATTTCCACAGTTCAATTTCTTCAGTCTGTTTGTCTTCATCTTGTGTTATCCTGTGTTTACGCTTTCTGTACTCTGTGTTTGTCTTCATTTCATCATGATGACCATGTGTGCATTCTGCCATGCTTACTTCTGAGTACTTATTCAGCTGCAAGTAGTTCTTCGCTATGGAATTTCCTCACCAGCAAATTCCTCAGTGAAGAATTCATAAAAATCTCCTATTCACCCCCCCTCTAGTCGATATAACGCACTTCCAAACTTGATGGGGTAATTGTACCTTCTCTCTAATTGGAAAGTAGTAAAATAGATAAAGTCGTTCCCGTGATGCCTACACCAACCAGAGAGGAAGCAAATGATGATGATCCTGAAACTTCAGATCAAGTTACTACTGAACCTCGTAGGGCAACCAGAACACGTTTCGCACCAGACTGGTACGGCGATCCTGTCCTGGAAGTCATGTTGTTGGACAACAGCAAATCTAGGAACTATGAAGAAACTATGACGAGCCCAGATTGCGAAAAATGGCTTGAGGCCATGAAATCTGAGATAGGATCCATGTATGAGAACAAAGTGTGTACTTTGGTGGATTTTCCCGATGATCGGCGAGCCATAAAAAATAAATGGATCTTTAAGAGGAAGACGAACACTGACGGTAATATCACTATCTACAAAGCTCGACTTGTTGCAAAAGGTTTTCGACATGTTCAAGGGGTTGACTATAATGAGACTTTCTCACCTGTAGCGATGCTTAAGTCTGTCTGAATCATGTTAGCCACTTCCGCATTTTATGTTTATGAAATTCGAAAATGGATGTCAAAAACCTTGCATTCCCTAACAGGTTTCTTGCTGAAGAGTTGTATATGATGCAACCGGAAGTTTTTGTCGATCCTAAAAGTGCTAACAAAGTGTGCAAGCTCTAATGATCCATCTATGGACTGGTGCAAGCATCTCGGAGTTGGAATATACACTTTGAGGAGGTGATCAAAGTATCTGCTTTTATACAGACTTCTGATGAAGCATGTATTTACAAGAAAGTGAGTGGGAGCTCTGTAGAATTTCTGATACTATATGTAGATGACATATTGCTGATTGGAAATGATATAAAATTTCTGGATAGCATATATGGATACTTGAATAAGAATTTGCAATGAAAGACCTGAATGAAGTTGCTTACATTTTAGGCATCAAGATCTATAGAGATAGATCAAGACGCTTGATAAGATTTTCAATGAGTACATACCTTGACAAGATTTTGAAGGAGTTCAAAATGGATCAGTCAAAGAAGGAGTTCTAGCCTATATTTTAAGGTGTGAAGTTGAGTAAGACTCAAAGCCCGACCACGGAAGAAGATAGAGAGAGAATGAAAGTCATACCCTATGGCTCAACCATAGGTTCTATGAAGTATGCCATACTGTGTACTAGACCTATTGTGTACCTTGCCATGAGTTTGGCAAGGGGGTACAATAGTGATCTAGGTAGATCACTGGACAATAGTCAAAATTATGCTTAGTTACCTAAGAGGACTAAGGAAATATTTCTTGGTTATGGAGGTGATAAAGAGTTCGTCATAAAGGGTTACGTCGATGCAAGCTTTGACACCGATTCGGATGACTCTGAGTCCCAATATAGATACATATTGAAAGTGGGAGCAATTAGCTACAGTAGCTCCATGCAGAGCATTGTAGACATAGAAATTTGCAAAATACATATGAATATGAATGTGACAGACCCATTGACTAAACTTCTCTCACAAGCAAAACATGATCACACCTTAGTGCTCTTTGGGTGTTAATCACATGGCGATGTGAACTAGATTATTGACTCTCATAAACTCTTTTGGTGTTGGTCACATGGCGATGTGAACTATGGGTGTTAATCACATGGCGATGTGAACTAGATTATTGACTCTAGTCAACTCTTTGGGTGTTGGTCAAATGGCGATGTGAACTATGGGTGTTAATCACATGGTGATGTGAACTAGATTATTGACTCTAGTGCAAGTGGGAGACTGATGGAAATATGCCCTAGAGGCAATAATGAAATGGTTATTATTATATTTCCTTAATCATGATAAAGTTTTATTATTCATGCTAGAATTGTATTGATCGGAAACTTAAATACATGTGTGGATACATAAACAAATACTGTGTCCCTAGTGAGCCTCTACTAGATTAGCTCGTTGATCGAAAGATGGTTAAGGTTTCCTAACCATAGACATGAGTTGTCAGTTGATAACGGGATCACATCATTAGGAGAATGATGTGATGGACAAGACCCATATGTTAGCTTAGCATATGATTATCCAGTTTATTGCTATTGCTTTCTTAATGTCAAATACATATTCCTTCGACTATGAGATTATGCAACTCCTGGATACCGGTGGAATACCTTGGGTGCTATCGAATGTCACAATGTAACTGGGTGATCATAAAGATGATCTAGAGGTATCTCCGAAGGTGTTTGTTGAGCTGGCATAGATCGAGATTAGGATTTGTCACTCCATGTATCGGAGAGGTATCTCTGGGGCCTCTCGGTAATACACATCATAATAAGCTTGCAAGCTCATGACTAAGGAGTTAGTCATGAGATGATGTATTGCAGAACGAGTAAAGATACTTGCCGGTAATGAGATTGAACTAGGTATGAAGATACCGATGATTGAATCTCAGGAAAGTAACATACCGAAAGACAAAGGGAATTACGTATGTCATCATAAGGGTTCGACCGATAAAGATCTTCGTAGAATATGTTGGAACCAATATGGCCATCCAGGTTCCGCTATTGGTTATTGACCGGAGAGGTGTCTCGGTCATGTCTACATAGTTCTCAAACCCATAGGGTACCCATGCTTAACGTTCGTTGACAATATAGTGTTATATGGGTTATATGATTTGTCGACCGAATGTTGTTTGGAGCCCTGGATAAGATCACAGACATGACGAGGAGCTCTGAAATGGTCTGGAGGTAAATATTGATATATAGTACGATGCTATTCAGACATCAGAAGAGTCCGCGAGGTATCGGGTGGTCATCGGATCACCGGAAGAGTTTCCGGACACCCCCGGGAGGTATATGGGCCTAATGGGCCAAGGGGAGAGACATATAAGCTCACAAGGGGGCTGACACGCCCCTCTCTCTGGCAGCCGGCCCTAGGGAAGGAAAGGATGGAGGGCTAGCCCCTCCTGCCTTCCCCTTCTCATGGGAGAAAGGAAAGGGGGTGCCATCCTCCCCTGCCTTTCCCCGCTCACATAAAAAGGCAAGGGCGCGGCTAGGGGAAGGACCCCAAGTGGGATTCTGCCCCACTTGGGGCGCCTCCTGGCTGCCTCCTCCCTCCCCCCTCCCACCTATATATATGTGGGAGCGGGCGCCACACAATGCGATGACAATCTCTTAGCCGTGTGCAGCACCCCCCTCCACACTTTCTTCCCACGGTTATATATTTGTAGTGCTTAGGCGAAGCCCTCTGGAGACAGCATCACCACCACTATCACCATGCCATTGTGCTACCGGAAATCATCCACTACTTTGCTGTCTTGCTGCATCAAGAAGGAGAGGACGTCACCAAGCTGAACGTGTGTTGAACGCGGAGGTGTCGTACGTTCGCTAGTCGATCGGTTGGATAGCGAAGAAGTTTGACTACATTAACCGCATTACTAAACGCTTCCACTTACGGTCTACGAGAGTATGTACACACACTCTCCCCTCTCATTTCTATTCTCCATGGATAGATCTTGCATGTGCATAGAAAAAAATATTTTCCATGAAACGTTCCCCAACAAATGAAGCAAAGACATTAATGATTAGAAGTGACAGTGGCACCGAGTTCAAGAACTACATCGTCGATGAGTTTCTTAGTGATGAGGGTATCAAGGACCAATATGCCGCACCCTATAACCCATAGCCAAATGGTGTAGCAGAGAGGAAGAACCAGACATTGATGGACGCGAGAACGACCATGATGGTGGAATTCAAATCTCCGTACAACTTTTGGGCCGAAGCCATCAAGACCGCATGTCATGCATCAAATCGGCTCTCCCTATGTAAAGGCTTGAACAAGACTCCATAAGAGATACTTACTGGTAACAAGACCAACCTCAAGTACTTTTGGGTGTTCGGTTCTAAGTGTTTCATCCTCAAGAAAGGTGTTCGTTTATCTAAGTTTGAACCTAGAGCTCAAGAGGGCATATTTGTTGGTTATGCTACAAACTCTCATGCTTATCGTGTCCTCAACAAGTACACCGGACTCACTAAGGAGACGTATAACATGGAGTTTGATGAAGATAATGGCTCCCAAGTGGAGCGAAGTGGTATTTGTGATGTAGGTGATGAAATTCCTCCTCAAGCATAAGAAGAATGGGCATTGGTTAAATACTCCCCATTGGGGAACACCTTGTTGTCAAAGGAGAAGGACAATGATCTACTCAAGTGGAGCCATCACCAACGCTAGACCCACATGCTTCCTAAGAACAAAGTGAAGACCCTCAACCAAGTGAACAAGATCAAGGGCAAGATCAACCTCACGATGATGGTGTTGCACCAAGTGATGCCCAAAGATCAAGTTCATGACACCGAGCAAGCTCAAGATCAAGAGCAAGCACAAGACGATGTTGAAGATGATCAAGACGATGATCCTCAAATGCACATTGAGGAACTTCTGGAGCGTCGTGCTGCCAAGGTGGCTTCCAAGCTCAAGAATCAACAGCATGTCATGGAGAATGTGCCTGGAAGCTTGAGAAAAGGGGTAACTACTCATAGACAATTGTCAAACTTTTGTGAGCATCACGCATTTGTTTCGTGTGTTGAACCCTAAAAGGTACATGAGGCGCTCGATGATGTGGACTGGCTTGAAGCCATGCATGATGAACTCAACAACTTCGAGCACAACCAAGTTTGGGAATTAGTGCCAAGGACAATGGATGAACACAATGTCATTGGGACCAAATGGATCTTCAAGACCAAGCAAGATGCCAACGGCGTGGTTGTTCAAAACAAGGCAAGATTGGTGGCACAAGGCTACTCCCATGTCGAGGGTATCGACTACGGTAAAACCTTTGCCCCGTTGCACGTCTTGAATATATTCGCATGTTGCTTGCATGTTGATTTTAAGTTGCAACAAATAGATGTGAAGAGTTCATTTCTTAATGGTCCTTTGAATTAGTTGGTATATGTCAAATAGCCTCCGACATTCGAGGGTCCCATGCTCCCCAATCATGTATACAAACTCAAGAAGGCACTTTATGGCCTTAAACAAGCCCCACATGTGTGGTATGACCACCGTGCCGAGTTGTTGCAAGATCGTGGGTTTGAAATTGGGAACATTGATCCCACTCTTTTTACTAAGAGGGTCAAAGGGGATTTGTTCATATGCCAACTATATATTGATGATATTATATTTGGTTCTCCTAACAACTCTTACAATGATGAGTTTGCTGCACTAATGATCGAGAAGTTTTAGATGTCTATGATGGCAGAGTTGAAGTTCTTTCTTGGGTTCAAAGTCAAGCAAAGGAGAGAAGGAACATTCATCAATGAAGCCAAATATACCCAAGACATGCTCAAGAGATTCAAGTTAGGTGATGTCAATCCGGTCAAGTCTCTCATGCCGACCAAGTGCAAGCTTGACAGTGATCCCAATGGTAAAGTGGTGGATCAAAAGGTATATTGCTCCATGATTGGATCTTTGCTTTACCATTGTGCATCTAGGCTCGATATCATGTTGAGTGTGGGAATTTGTGCACGGTTTAATGCCGCACCTAAGGAAAGCCACTTCATGGCGGTCAAGCGAATCTTTCGATATTTGGACCATACCACAAACTTTGGCCTATGGTACCCCAAAGGAGAAAGCTTCAATCTCATGGGTTATTCGGACTCAGATTGGGCGGGAGACTATGCGGAGAGGAAGTCAACTTACGAAGGGAGCCAATTCCTTGGTCGCTCTTTGGTTAGTTGTCTTCAAAGAAGCAAAATTGTATGTCTCTCTCTTCCACCGAGGGCGAGTATGTAGATGCCACAAGTTGTTGTGCACAATTTCTATGAATGAGGCAGACTTTAAAGGATTATGGTGTCAATTGTGACAAAGTGCCTCTTCTATGTTATAATGAAAGTGCTATCAAGATTTCATACAATCCGGTGCAACATAGCAAGACGAAGCACATTGAGATTCGCCATCACTTCATTCAGGACCACATCAAGCATAGAGATATGGAGATCATCTACATCAACACCTAGCAGCAACTAGTGGATATTTTCACCAAGCCTCTAGATGAAGCAAGATTTTGCGAGTTAACGCATGAGCTAAATATCATTGATTCGAGCAATGTGGCTTGAATCTAGGAACACCCCACCGCAATCATCATTTCATCTTGTTCTAGATGTAGGCATGGATATAGGGGGAGTGTTCTCTCAATGAACTCTCCCTCCCCCCATTATGCATAAATTGATCAAGTCCTCACATTAGCAATTTTTTATGGTACTTGTGCTTCAAAGATGACATTTGGTCATGGGCCCAAGGTTAAAATCTTTGTGGTGCCATACCAATTGACTCAAATATAGGTGGCTTCGGCCACCGCCCTCTCTTTGAGAGGCCACTTCTCGAGTTGGCTATATTCTTTGTATCTAGTCTTGTGGACTTTGTGTGTGTTTTGAGTCGCTTCAAGTTTGCTTATCTTTTCCCTTGCTTTTGTGCTTGGAGTGTCTCTTCCGGTTGCTATTGTTTCATGTCTCTTTCGAGCCTTTGCTTGTCCCTCTCTTTGTTTTGCATAAGCCTCCTGTCGGTGTCAAAAACGGCGGATCTCGGGTAGGGGGTCCCGAACTGTGCGTCTAGGCGGATGGTAATAGGACACAAGGGACACGATGTTTTTACCCAGGTTCGGGCCCTCTTGATGGAGGTAAAACCCCACTCCTGCTTGATTAGTATTGATGATATGGGTGGTACAAGAGTAGATCTACCACGAGATCGGAGTGGCTAAACCCTAGAATCTAGCCTATGGTATGATTGTTGTTCGTCCTATGGACTAAAACTCTCCGGTTTATATAGACACCGGAGAGGGCTAGGGTTACACAGAGTCGGTTACAATGGGAGGAGATCTTCGTGTCGTATCGCCAAGCTTGCCTTCCACGCCAAGGAAAGTCCCATCCGGACACAGGACGAAGTCTTCAATCTTATATCTTCATAGTCCGGGAGTCCAGCCAAAGGTCTTAGTCCGGTCATCCGGACACCTCCTAATCCTGGACTCCCTCAGTAGCCCCTGAACCAGGCTTCAATGACGACGAGTCCGGCGTGCAAGTTGTCTTCGGCATTGCAAGGCGGGTTCCCCTGCAAATTCTCTGTATCCGTCGAATAGTGTCCGGCTTCCAGTGTGTGATGTCCTCCTCGGCTTTTGTGTCCCATAATAACCATCTTCCACGCGTCAAGGGGGTTTTCTTTTGACTTACCCTCCAGATTGCGTTAACGAGCCACCCATAAAGAGACGGGGATTTAGATCCAACTCGCACCATCTTCCCTCCGCGAATCTTCATTAGAGTACCTCTGACAGAGATCCATTCCAACATGGCCAGTCCATGCCGCTCCTTCTCTCGCTCCTCCAGCCCTCGGCCCGGAGATTAGGGGCGGTGCTCCGTCCCACATAGCAAGTTAGTAGTGCTTTAGTCCAAGGGGCTTCTCCCCCCAGCATATATGGTCCCCGTTCGAGTCGGGATTGCTGCCTATAGCGGCGGAGAGCAGGCGGAGGGCGTTCCCAATCCCTCTCAAGGAGAGCGGGTATGCCTAGTCACTTATTTGATGAGAGGACTAGGATTTCCAATTCATCCGTTTCTCCGAGGGTTGCTAGAGTTCTACGGCCTCCAGCTACATAACCTCACGCCCGCCTCCATTTTGCACATCGCGGGCTTCATGGCCCTCTGCGAGCTGTTCTTGGGTGTTGAGGCCCATTTCGCGCTGTGGAAGAGGTTTTTTTGCCTTGTGCCCCGTTCTCAGGAGGGGTCTATTTATCAGGTGGGCGGAGCCGAACTATGGCGCATCGCCGGGACAGGATATCTATCCGGCACCCCAAAGAGGGTGTACGAAGACTGGCCCTCGGAGTGGTTTTATATAGATGACGTCCCCCTGCCGGACCCTGTATGGATCGGACTCCCCGAGTTCAATATTGCCCCGTTGAAGAAGCTCCTGAGTTGGCGCCCACGGAACCCTCAGAGGGAAGCTGACAGGGACGTCCTGTACCTGATGAGCCGGATAAGGTTGTTGACTCACTCTGGACTGACCATGATTAAGGTCATGACCATATGCATTACGCGAGGGGTGTAGCTGCTTCAATATAGAGGCCACCCCATGTGGGATTTCAACGGGGAGGGTGACACCACCCGGTGCGGTCGCAAGGGGCCAGATTCAGCCGCCACTTTAACGATCATCTTATCTGCTTTGTACAAGGGGGAAGAGGAAGAATTCCTCCGTGTCAACCCGGAAGGCGGATTCTCTATGTACAATCCTCCTAGTTGGGTGAGCGGACACTTTCACTTGCCTGTCCGTTTGTGAAATTCCCGTAGTTGAGTACTTAGACTTAGTAATGTTCAAACGCAGGAGCTGCGCCAGGCTGTGAAGGAAATAAACAGCCCTGCTCCACAACCCGAGGACCCGGGATGGCCCCTCGATCCGGACTCCCAAGAAGATCCGGACTTATGCGTGGAGTTGATTGATGGAGTATTTCATCAGTTGAGCAAGGATAACTCCTTAGTGGCCATCACGGCCGACTATCCCAGACTACTTCCAGCCTCCAAGGTAACTAAGACCGAAGTCCCAGTATTCTAATGCTTTATCTTGCATGCCGTGTACTAACAACGTTTCGTAGGGTAAATCCTTGAGGCAGAAGGCCGAGCCCGCGGTGGGCAGCCAACAAGTGCGGACCGGATCGAGATTCCGGCGCAACGGTATGGCGTGCGGTTTTAACGCCTAGGGTTTACACCCTTGAGTCTTACTAATGCTCATGATTTTCTTAGGAAGAAGAGAGCCCGCCGGACTATGTCCATCGGCCAAGGTTCGAGGTCGGGTCCGAAAGCGGAGACGGACACGGGACGTGCCTCGGGCGCTCCTCCGACAGAGGGCGCCAACGGGCTATCTGCCACTAATTCAGAGCTGGAGAGTGCCGTGAACCACAGGCGTCGCCGGACTATTCTTCGTGACGCGTGTTTTTCCCCAGAGGCGTTGGACGCCTTTAACACAGGAGATGCGTATCTCCGTGCTGCTCAAAATGGTCTAGCCAGAGCCACGGAGCAGTATGTGAAAGACATATAGGTGATTAAAATTGAAGGTTATATATGTCAGTAGCCCCCGAGACTTGAAACAGTGAAGATAACTGTTTGAAGGATCGTGTGCTATGAAGTGTCTTACAAAGAAGAACACGCAATTGTCCCAGGAGCTCGAAGAGTGCAAGGCTCAGCTCGAGGCCGCATTGGCCACTTCAGATAATGTCAAGGGGACGCCCACAGGTAATATGTGCTTCGAAAGGTACCTCCATTTTGAAATGCGGCAGGCGTGCAACCCTGACTATAATAATGCAGATGAGGCCAGAGTAAATCCGGACCAGAAACAACTCCTACGCCAACTAAAGGCTGGCGAGAACGTGCTGACGAGGGTGAGGCAAGAGAAGAACAAGCTTCAAGATGCCAATACCCAGCTAGGCGAGGAACTAAAAGATGTTTGTATTCAGCTGTCTTCTGCCGTGAAGGAGAATCGGCAACTTCGACGCGGCATTTTTAGTAAGTGCTTGAACGAATCTTCGAAAAAAGAATTCGGCGAGGAAGTCGGTTGACAGAGCTATGTCTGTAGGTCTGCTGACGGGTCGTCCGGCAGAGGAAATGCCTGGTTCATCGAGAGACCTTCTTCCCGAGCTCTTGCAACTACACGAGCGAGTTCGGCAGGCAATGCAAGGCGTCATCCAGGCTATGTGGCCATCCCTCTCCGTGCCCGAAGGCCTTGAGGAGCTTGCCAAGAAGCTGGAGGGAGTGCGGCAGCGCTTCCGGTTGTGGAAGATATCGGCTTGCCGTCAAGGTGCCAGGGAGGCCTGGGCCATGGTCAAGACTCAGTACACGAAGGCTGACCCAAACCACATGGCCGAGGTCAGCCCTATAGGACCGGACGGAAAGGAGATCCCGGTCAGCTTGGCATATGGCCAGGTGGAGCTGGCTGCAAAGTATTCCCAACAGGACTGTAAATTAGACCGCCTGTTGGATGGCATTGAAGAAGAATATGCCGAGTCAGATAGACTGTAAAAATGACATAAAAATGTCCTCTAGCCGGATTGTAGATCGTTTGTCATTGCGGACCTTTTCGCTTCGACCTCTGGACCCTATAGTCCGGAGTGTGTCCGAATACCCTCTTGGTTATGTAAGAACCGGAGCATGCATGGAGACTAGGCGTAGGGGTCATAAGTGCTTTAGCAGACAAGTGCCCAACTAGTTATGTTATATTACATGGTTAGTAAGAAACATCTTCCAGAGAGAATAGTTCCGTTAGGGGTTCCTTTCCCTGGGAGGCATGCGCTAAAGTGCATGTCCGAACTGCCGGAAAGAGCAGAAAAGCATCTGGGGGTAAATGAATAAATACGAAACATCATCTTTTAGTTCACCGACCGAATATTCCCTTAAGAACGCTAGCTTTTGGCTTCACCCAGTCTGAGGTACACATCCGGCTGACCCGGCAGTAACAATCGTAGAGGTGCTCCCTTTACCACCTAGCCGAACGAACGGGGACGTAGGGGTAAGCACAGGAGCCAGGCAACCCAGCTTGGCCAGACCTTAAGTCATATCGATGCATATAATGGTGTATAAAAGGTTCATGCGGAAGCATCACACATGTTTTGGGCATGAGGCCCATTTTATATAAGCTTCTTGGTAGAGAAGCCCCCAGGTATTATGAGCGCATGTAGCGCGTCGGGTGTGTGCGAATATTGCACATGCAAGCCCCTAAGGGCTTGTGAGAAAAAAGGGTAGGGAGAAGGAACAAAATCCCGGACTGCCAAAAAATAAAAATAAAAATTAAAACAAAGGGACGAGGGAAGGAGACGAACACGGAGTCCGGTGCTAGGCGTAGAACCTTCGTAAGCGTGCTGCATTCCATGGGTTCGGCTCGAGTCGGTTGTCCGATGCGCTTCGCAGACGGTACGCTCCGCCGGTCAGTACTTGGTCGATGATGAAGGGGCCCTCCCATTTGGGCTTTAATTTATCCTTTTTCTTGTCCGGCAGGCGTAGAACTAGTTCGCCAATGTTATATGTTTTGGCCCGTACTTCTCTGCTTTGGTATCTTCGAGCTTGCTGTTGATAGAATGCGGAAGGAGCCTTTGCCATGTCGCGCTCCTCTTCCAATGCGTCCAAGTTGTCCTGCCGATCGAGCTAGGCTTCTCTTTCTTCGTACATGCGCACTCGAGGCGAGTCATGGATTATGTCGCATGGCAGTACTGCCTCTGCGCCGTATACCATAAAAAATGGTGTGAATCCGGTAGTGCGATTCGGCGTGGTCCGCAGCCACCAGAGTACGGAGTCAAGCTCCTCTACCCAGTGCGTGTTAGATTCCTTGAGGGATCGCACTAGTCTGGGTTTGATGCCGCTCATAGTGAGACCATTGGCCCGTTCGACTTGACCGTTAGTTTGAGGGTGATAGACTGAAGCATAGTCGAGCTTGATGCCCATGTTTTTGCACCAAAGTTTGACTTCATCGGCCGTGAAGTTTGTGCCGTTGTCGGTTATGATGCTGTGGGGGACACTGTAACGGTGTACGACCCCGGATATGAAGTCTATCACTGGTCCGGATTCGGCCGTCTTTACAGGCTTGGTTTCTATCCATTTGGTGAATTTGTCCACCATGACCAGTAGATATTTTTGCTTGTGCGTTCCTCATTTAAGGGGTCCGACCATGTCAAGCCCCCAGACCGCGAAAGGCCAGGTAATGGGTATAATTTGTAGGGAGGTAGGCGGCATGTGGCTTTGGTTGGCGAATAACTGGCAACCAACACATCGTTGCACTAAGTCCTGAGCGTCTGCCCGGGCCGTTGGCCAATAAAATCCGGTACGGAAGGCCTTGCTTACAAGGGCCCGGGCTGCGGCATGGTGCCTGCCGAGTCCGGCATGAATTTCAGTCAAAAGGTCTCGCCCTTCCTCTTCGGAGATACACCTTTGAAGGACTCCGGTTGTTCTTTTCCTGTAGAGCTCTCCCTCGTGGACTTTGTAGGCTTTAGATCGCCGCACTATGTAGCGGGCCTCGATTTGGTCCTCAGGAAGTTCCTGCCTAGTTAGGTAGGCTAGGAATGGTTCTGTCCAAGGGGCAATGACTGCCATTATTGCATGGGTTGACGGTGTTGTTTCGTTGGCGGAGCCCCCAATTGTGTCAGAATGTTCGGTGAGGGGTAGTGTAGTTGTGTCCGGGCTATTGTTTCCGGATTGTCCTTCCCATGATACAGATGGCTTGAACAGCCTTTCTAGGAAGATGTTGGGAGGGACGGCCTCGCGCTTGGTGCCGATGCGTGCCAGCACGTCTGCTTCTTGGTTATTTTCCCGGGCTATGTGATGAAATTCGAGCCCCTCAAACCGAGCTAACATCTTTAAGATCGCGTTGCGGTAAGCTGCCATTTTCGTATCCTTGGTGTCGAAGTCTCCATTTATTTGGGATATTGCGAGATTTGAATTCCCGCGGACCTCTAGGCGCTGAATGCCCATGGAGACTGCCATTCGGAGGCCATGTAAAAGGGCCTCGTATTCGGCTGCATTGTTGGAATCCGTGTACATTACCTGAAGTATGTATTGGACTGTGTCCCCGGTTGGGGACGTCAGAACGACCCCAGCCCCCAGGCTAGCCAACATTTTGGAGCCGTCGAAGTGCATGATCCAGTTGGAGTATGTGCCGTATTCTTTAGGGAGTTCGGCTTCAGTCCATTCGGCGATGAAGTCGTCCAAAACCTGCGACTTAATAGCTCGCCTTGGCTTATAGGTTATGTCGAATGGGAGGAGCTCGATGGCCCATTTGGCAAACCGGCCCGTTGCGTTGCGGTTGTTTATAATATCATTAAGGGGTACTTCGGATGCCACTGTTATGGAGCACTCTTGAAAGTAGTGTCGCAGCTTTCGGGATGCCATGAACACCGCGTATGCTATCTTTTGATAATGTGGGTACCGTGACTTGCATGGCGTTAGCACAGTGGACACGTAGTACACTGGTTTTTGGAGGGGGAACTTGTGTCCGTCCGCTTCTCGTTCGACGACGAGCACCGCGCTTACAACTTGATGGGTTGCCGTGATGTATGATAGCATTGGTTCGCCCGTGTTGGGCGCGGCTAGGACCGGATTTGTTGCCAGTATGGCTTTTATTTCTTCGAGTCCAGCCGTGGCGACATCCGTCCAATCGAAGTGGTCGGTGCGCCGCAGGAGGCGATAAAGGGGTAATGCCTTTTCTCCTAACCGGGAGATAAAGCGGCTTAGAGCAGCCATGCATCCTGTCAGTTTTTGTATTTGTTTGAGGTCCTTTGGGGTATCTAATTGTGACAGAGCTCGGATCTTGGCTGGGTTTGCTTCAATTTCTCTACCGGATACGATGAAGCCCAGGAGCTTTCCGGCTGGTACGCCGAAAACGCATTTTTCCGGGTTGAGCTTAATGTCATATGTTCGGACATTGTCGAACGTGAGCCTCAAGTCGTCTACTAGAGTATCGACATGTTTTGTTTTGACGACCACGTCATCTATGTATGCTTCGACTGTTTTGCCGATCTGGTTGGCCAGACATGTCTGAATCATGCGCTGATATGTTGCGCCGGCGTTTTTGAGCCCGAAGGGCATCGTGTTGAAGCAGAATGGGCCGTATGGGGTGATGAATGCCGTTGCGGCCTGGTCTGACTCTGCCATCTTGATTTGATGGTAGCCAGAGTATGCATCGAGGAAACACAATGAGTCGTGTCCTGCGGTGGCGTCGATGATTTGATCAATTCGGGGGTGTGGGAAAGGGTCCTTTGGACAGGCCTTGTTTAGGTCTTTGAAATCAACACATAGGCGCCAAGATATGTCCTTCTTTGGTACCATCACCAGGTTTGCTAACCAGTCCTGATGTTTTATGTCTCTGATGAATCCGGCTTCCAGCAGTTTTGCTAGCTCCTCTCCCATGGCTTGTCTCTTGGGTTCGGAAAAACGCCGTAGGGTCTGCTTGACTGGTTTAAACCCTTTTATGATGTTCAGGCTGTGCTCGGCCAGCCTGCATGGGATTCCTGGCATATCCGAGGGGTGCCAGGCGAAAATGTCCCAATTTTCTTGCAGAAAGTCTCTGAGTGCGGCGTCTACATCAGGTTTTAATTGTGCCTCGATGGAGGCCATTTTTGTAGGGTCCATTGGATGGACTTGGAATTTGACTATTTCGTCCGCTGGTTTAAAGGAGGTGGACTTGGATCTCTTGCCTAGTATCACATCGTCCCTGTCCACCGTAGAGCGCAACACCGTTAATTCCTCGGTCGCTAGGGCCTCAGATAATGCCTCCAGGGCCAGTGCGGCTGTCTTGTTTTCAGTGCGGAGCGCTATGTCCGGATCACTTGCGAGAGTGATGATTCCGTTGGGCCCGGGCATTTTGAGCTTCATGTACCCGTAATGGGGTATGGCTTGGAAAATTGTAAATGCTTCTCGCCCTAGCAGAGCGTGGTAGCCGCTGCTGAACGGGGCCACTTGAAACTTGACCTCCTCGGATCTGTAATTGTCCGGCGTGCAGAACACCACATCCAGTGTGATTTTTCCTGAATAGCACGCTTCTCGGCTTGGGATTATTCCCCTAAAAGTTGTGTTACTTCGCTCAATGCGGCTCCAGTCAATTTCCATTTTTTGCAGGGTTTCCTCGTAGATGAGTTTGAGTCCGCTGCCGCCATCCATGAGTACCTTCGTAAGTCGGAAGCCGTCCACTATTGGACTGAGGACCAATGCGGCTGGTGCTCGGGCTGTCCAGAATTTAGGTTCGTCACTGGCATTAAAGGTCATAGCCGTGTCACTCCATGGGTATATTGTTGCTACTTGGTAGACTTCGGCGAGGTTGCGAAGCGTTCGTTTCCTTGCATTGTTTGATGTGAAGGTCTCGAAGACTGTCGACACCGTACTGGGGAGGTATTCTTCGGGTGCTGGAGTTAAAAGCTCCTCGCCACTTCTGGCCACCTACCGTAGTATGCAACATGCTCTTAGGCTGTGCGTTGGTGTGGCTTTCCCTGAATTATGAATTTTACAGGGTCCATTGAGCCATCCTTCCAATACGGTCCCATACCTTGTAGAGGGTTTTTGTTTTTTTTATGTTTGGCTCAGATGCTTGGCGATAATGCGGCCTTTTGTTTCGGACTCGTGTTATATTCGGGGCCGGATTGTCCTAGAATTTATCTTCGGTTTTCTGAACACTTTCAGTCGCATAGTATTTTCGTACGATGGATGTCAAGTCGGCAAATCATGTAATTTCGCGGCGACTTATGGCGTTGAGGATTCTGATGTCCGTGCAGTTGTTAAAGAAGAGTGAAATTGCTTCTTTCTCACGGCAGTCCTTTATCCTGTTCATAACCAGGAGGAATCTGGCCCAGTAGTGGTGTACTGTTTCTTCGGACTCTTGCCGTATTAGGGATAAATCCCGTATAGTTGGGTGGGCGGGTGGAAATAAATCCGGAACCCTGCCCGATGTAAGATTCAGGGGCCGAGCGGTTTCTAAATTCGGAAGCTTGGTTTCTCGGATATTATTCAATGAATCGGGCCAGCTGCCTGACTTTAGGTTCAGGGTTTGGGCGACATCCTCCCCTCCGCGGGTATCCGGCTTGGAGGGATCGGGAATCCGGACGCATCTGGTCCTTAGGGCGGGCGAAGACTCGCCGCATTGTTCTTCCACCACTTCGATGTGGTGGGTAATCTGGGGAGAGTGAATCTCTCTCGGATCAGGTTTAATCCCAATCTGGTCGTAATCAGTAGCGACTCCCAGGGCCGTGATGTGATCCAAGAGTTCATTCAGGGAGAAGAGCTCCATCGGATCTAACTGCTCGGCGAGCTCCGAGCTAATGTGAAGATTTCTTTTGATGGCCCGAGAGGTCATCGTCGGCGCGGCGGCCGGACTAGCGGTCATCCAAAACCTGCCTAGCCGGAGAGTTTGTCCGATAGCCAAAGCTCCTTTAGCAATGACGTCGTCTTTAAAGACGGGATGCGGCATCCTTTCTGATGGTGACGACACAGCGGAACTCTCAATGAAAGCACCAATGTCGGTGTCAAAACCGGCGGATCTCGGGTAGGGGGTCCCGAACTGTGTGTCTAGGCGGATGGTAACAGGAGACAAGGGACACAATGTTTTTACCCAGGTTCGGGCCCTCTCGATGGAGGTAAAACCCTACTCCTGCTTGATTAATATTGATGATATGGGTAGTACAAGAGTAGATCTACCACGAGATCGGAGTGGCTAAACCCTAGAATCTAGCCTATGGTATGATTGTTGTTCGTCCTACGGACTAAAACTCTCGGGTTTATATAGACACCGGAGAGGGCTAGGGTTACACATAGTCGGTTACAATGGGAGGAGATCTTCGTGTCATATGGCCAAGCTTGCCTTCCACGCCAAGGAAAGTCCCATCCGGACACGGGACGGAGTCTTCAATCTTATATCTTCATAGTCTGGGAGTCCGGCCAAAGGTCTTAGTCCGGCCATCCGGACACCCCCTAATCCAGGACTCCCTCACCTCCCTTGTTCCTCTTTGCTCCTTCCTGCTGTCGCCAACGCAGTACTACCGCGGAGTCCGGGCGGTACTACTGCTTGTTAATGGCACTACCGCCTTGCTCCCCGGTACTACCGCCTGAGCGGTACTACTAGGCCTCCTTCCATGGGTTCATGCCGGTGCGGTACTATCGCTTAGTGACTGGGAGTGGGGGTTATGAGTCAGGTAGGGGGAGTTTCCACTCCCCCATACCCATTCAAACTCGCATCCTCTCCTATTTCTCTCTCTTAGGCGACGAAGCAAGCACCGAAGGGCCGCTGCCGGCCCGCCGGATCCGAGCCGTCTCCCTCGATTCCGACCGGTGGGATCGATCCCCTCCTTCGCCTCATGCTATGGAACATGGTATTTCCCCCGTTCTTCTCTCGTATGATTCTATTTCTTGAATATAGGTCTTGGGCCCTATCCGTTGCTTACATCGAACTTTGGTCAAATTGAGGCATGAGTAGGACTTGGGAGACTGCTAGAGTAGGTAGATTGAAGGTTTAACCGCCAATATTTAAATTTGGCACCTCCGGTACTACCAGATCTCTCTGCATCAGTTGTGAGTCCTATTGACATCCGCCTTGAGTGGTACTACCGCTCCTCCGGAGTGGTACTTCTGCTGGTGTGGTACTACCGCTTCCAGCTGCCAATTTACAATTTTTTCCGTTCAACCTTCACTCTTGTCTATCTCCTTTTCCCTTTGGCTTATGCATTTTGTTTACTCATGTGTTCCTTCATGCTTTTGTGTGTGTGTTCTAGGTGGTAGCAGCTCCGGGCATCAGGCTCATCGCAAGAATCCTGCTCGTTCCGGTGGCTCCTAGCAAAGTGGCCCCATGCCCGTGAATGGCTCTAGTCAGCAGCCAAGACAGAGAGTCAAAGTGAGTGCTTCCAAGACCAATGGGCCCAAGCGCGCTCATCAGATGTCTTCTCGGGAGCTCTATTTGGTGCGTAAGCACAATCCATACAATGTGCCTCAGGATCCTTCGTTTGTCAGTCGTCCATTTTGGAACAAGATGATGTCGGACTCCAGGCTCCACCGACCCAAGAAAGGTTCCAAATCAGGGGCGTGTGCGAAGAACTCAACCTCTCAAGCCGATCGATCCGCTGCTCTCACGACCTAGCTCGATGAACAAGAAGGAGAAAGACACGACAGTTTACCCAGGTTCGGGCCACCTTGCGGTGTAATACGCTACTACTGCTTTGTGGTGGATTAGCCTCGCGATGAGCTGAGGATGAACTAGTACAAGTGGAAGAACAGCCTTAGGAGGCTTGTTCTAGTGATGAGCTCTTGGGGATTCGATGTGATGATCACCCGGTGCTTTCTACGGTGGTGGCTAGGCTATATTTATAGTGGCCTTGGTCCTCTTCCTCCGAAACTTAAGCGGGAAGGGATCCCATAACTGGCAAATTTCGAAGAGGACAAGAACTACATCTGATCCTGATGAAAGGTGGTCTTCACGTGCAAAGCTTCTGATCGTGACATCGTGGTGGGCTCGGCGATGACATCCACCCTGCCGTTCGGGCGGTCCTGGTCTTGTTGCATGGAAATGGCACCCTTTGGCTGATTCCTTGGGACTCCACACCTGCGCTCACCTCCTTTGCACCGAAGAGGAAACTGTGGCACCCTGGCTCAGAGCAACTAGTTTACCTTGCATTGACAACCCAAAGATCACGTGTTCTGGTAATACACAACATCTTGGTACAGAAAACAACCGCTTATTGATACAAGCGGAAGCATAGTGTGATATTACATCAAGTAGCGAGGCCAAGCGGCACACGCGGTGCGGCTGCACAATAGGTACATTATTTAGTGAACATAAAGGGGCCTCGATCACAACAACTACGCGGCAGCGGAACCATGACAAAGCGGGACTCCATAACACACGGACACCATTGTGGACACGATCTAGACACAACAGCACTCCGATCCGGTTAGACTTTCCTGAAATCTGGCATACTCATGCCAGGTCAGTACATCGAATGTACTTACAAGCTCACTACAAGCATAAACATAATGACAAACAATATCATGACATTTAATCAAGTTAAATGCAAACAACAACAAGCTTCTCATGAAATGCTTCCAATCTTGTGCACCGAGTCTCTCAGACTCTCTTACCAACGGGTTGCCTCACAACCAAACGGTGATCATTCGCGGATCACAAACAGAACCATACTCGGTTCACCGGGTTACCTTGTAACCAAATGGTGATCATTCACGGATCACAAATGGAACCACAATGGTCAGTCTCACTTACATCATCATGATATAACCAGTGCAATACAAATAACTTAGTGTGCAAGCTTACTTTATAAAAGTTGATCCATAGTGTGACTTACTTACGAAATTGGCCCTTATTCGCGGGCGCGGCTATTGATAGATTTAATACACTCTGCAGAGGTAGCGCACTGTACCCACACCACGGAACCCATGGCCTCGCACTCCCATTCAGGTGGACCAATGGCATTCCCACAGAACTCTCCCATTTCCATGACACTCTTTTGACCACTCCGACTAACTCCCCACTAGGCTAAGTCATCGGTGGCCCCATGCCTACCAAAGGCAAAATGGTCACCGTCGTGGCAAAACAGAATGGTCCCAAACGGGGACAAGGTACCATCTGAACAAAAATGGGCACACAAGGTTATGTCTGCTTACCAGGCCAGGGTAACGCACGACCATAACCTTCCCTCGTTGGAGGCACCGACAAGAGGCATGACAACGGACCGACTAACGGCCTTCCCATAACAAGGCAAATGTGGTTGCACTGGTCAGCCCAATTCAGTGGCACCACGACCCCATCAACTTTATGTTCAAGTTCAATTAGCATCAGGTTTAACTTGAAATAAAATGCTCAAGTCACCATATGCCATGCTCATGCAACTATATGACATGCATCTCATATCAATTGAAAATAATAGATCAACTCATCAAAAAGTTCTACTTGCAGCCCTCATCACTAAACTTTGCTAAGTCTTTTTCACTGGTTACTTGTATTCATCATTTTTAGTTTCTTATTTGCCATATAAAGCTCATCATGCATAAATGAAAATAATACCGATGCTCAACATAGAATAGTCATAACAAGATTACACAGTAATTTTACATATACTATATCTCACTTAGTTCAAGCACTAACTTCTGCAAACTAAGCATCTTGCTCACAAAAAAATGACAAACATAAGTATTATTCATTTAATAACTATATGCAAGAAACATCATATATTCAGGTTGGAAAATTCATGGATATAGCAAAGACACCATGAAAATGTTTGTGTGGCTTGCCTTAGTTCATAGGAGCTTCACACTCCTCCTGGATGCCTTCAAGACAAGCTTCTCCTTCTGAAAATAATTCAAATGACAAAAAGAAAATATGAAAATTACTAGAATATCTGGACAGTAGAGAAAAATCTCATCTTGGGTGTGCTGCTAGGGTTTTCCAGTAAGAACACAATGCAAAAAGAATCAACTCATTTGGACTTGTGGTTTAGGAGTTACAACTAGTCCAAGTTCCGGTCAAAATTTGATTTAAATTTGAAATAAAAGAAAACCAGGGGGTGACGTCGAAGACGTAAACCCGCGGGGCGCCACCACTTATACCGCTTCAAGCGCGGATGAGTGGTGACAGTGGGTCCCTATTGTCAATTCTGAAGGGAGAGAGAGGGAAACAAAGGAGGGCGGCGAGTCACCGGAGCTCTCTCCGGCGAGGAGCGCTTGGCTGCCGATTTGAGAGGGGGAAATGGGTAGCAGAGGTTCTTGCACACCTGCATGTACTCGTTGCTTGGCTAACGGTGGTCGGACGAGGTTGGCGTGGTCGTCTGCAGCAGCTGCAGCGGCTGCAGCGCGTAGAGCTCGTCGGAGTTGGTGATTCCGGCGAGGCAGGGCCGGTCCAGAAACTCCAACAATACCAGTGCACATGAGAGGTTCACTAGAGACACGCCGAAGAAGTCAGCTGAGCTCAAGCGGCTCTGGAGAGGGAGGGGCAGAGGAAGGGGATCGCCGGCTAGCTCGGCGTCAGGGACGGCGGCCAGAGGCCTACCCGGCCAAGCTGCGGCTACCTATGGTGTCATGGTGGTTGTGTGAGAGAAGTGGTGAGGAGAAATGAGCTCGAGAGGGGTCTTTTTATAGGCAAGGCCGAGGCGTTGATCGAGGGGTCGCCGGAGTTATCTAGAAGGGCGCCCGATGACGAATGGCGTTAGTGAGAGGGGGAGAAGACATCGTGGCTCCTGTGGGAACTGTAGATGAGCGGAGCCGAACACAGGAGCTAGGTACGGGATGAGCACAGGGGCATGGGTGCACTGTTGGCTTTGCCCCACCGTGCCCGTGCTCGCTGCGGCAAGCTCCAGCGTCCGCGAGTGCCAGGGCAGAGTTAAGGGGGTGGAGACGAGGATGGTGGCGCGGTTTGGCAAGGTGTGGTGGCCGGGGAAGCGAGCACGCGCTCAACAGAGGCACAGGTGCATTGCAGAGCATGCTGGCTGCATGCCAACACCCCTGGACGAACGCGGTCACCGCATGAACTCTGACCCCAAACTGACCTAAGCGCAAACTTCATCTCTGGCATGTAGTCCTTAGTGGTTTTGGTCGTTCTATGTGTTTGGATGGGTCACAGGTGAGCTGTGTCAGTGGGCTTCTTCCTGGCAAGTTTCTGGACAGAAACTTGTGAGGTTAACTGTGAGAGATCTAGTAAAATTAAGGGATGGGCTTTGAGGTTTAGCAATCACTTAGGAAGGTAATGAAGCTCAGAAAAGATCAGCCCCAAAGGATGAAGGAAAATTATACTTGCTGTGTAAAGTGGCTAATCTGTCCAAAACAGAAATGATTTTCTATAGCAAAAATATTCCAAAAATTATTGCAATGTTTTCGCTCAGGGAGGGCCCTAGGGTTCAAAGAATATTTGTGAATTTTCTCAGGATTTTAGGAGCAATAAAATGAGGGTTGCTTTGGAGCATACTTCTCTGAAGTGATTTTCAGTGAAGAAAATGAATATTTTTCTTTTATGAAAAATATCTATTGGGTTATTTTGGAGTTTTTCAGAGAAAGAAAGTTGAGCTAGGGTTGGATGGGTCACTTGGGTGAAAATCAAGGGTAGGCCCAAGTGTTCAAGTCCATTTGAATTGATTCAAAACTCCAAATCCAAAGCAAAGGCAACAGGAAGTCCGGAAAAAGAGAGAAAGCAAATCCAGGCTGTCACAAACCTCCCCCACATAGAATGAATCTCGTCCTCGAGATTCGGTTGCTTGGGAAAACAATTCTAGATAGGTTGTCCTTAAAAATTCATCTCTTTCCCAGGTCGCTTCTTCCTCGGTGTGATGCGCCCACTGAACCATCTAAAACTTGATCATCTTACGGCGTGTGACCCTTTCTACCTCATCCAAAATTTTGAATGGTCTCTCCTCATAGTTTAGATCCTTGGCAAGCTCAATTTCTAACATATCAGTCTTTTTTCTCGAGTGGTGAAATACACCTTCTCAGCTGTGAGACATGGAACACATTGTGTACTTCTGACAATTCCGGTGGCAATTCCAACTGATAAGCAATTGTGCGCAATCTGGTCATGACTAGGAACGGACCAATATATCTTGGTGCCAATTTGCCTCGGGTCTGAAATCGCTTGATTCCCTTCAAGGGTGTGACTCGGAGATACACATGTCCTCCAGGCTCAAAACTTACTTGCCGGTGTTTGGCATCATAATAACTCTATTGTCGTGACTTAGCGAACTGCAGTCTATCTCGGATTTCCTTGACTTGTTTCTCTGCCTCCAATATTAAATCAGTTCCAAAGATACGGCTGTCTCCGGTTTGAGACAAGTTTAATGTAGTGCGGCACTTACGACCGTACAAAGCTTCATATGGTGACATCTTTAGACTGGTTTGGAAACTATTGTTGTAAATTCCGCATATGGCAGACAATCTTCCCACTTGGGTCCATGGGCTAAAGCACATGCTCGAAGGATGTCTTCAAGGATTTGATTTACCCACTCAGCCTGGCCGTTTGCCTATGGGTGATAAGCCATGCTATATTTGAGGGCGGTCCCCAAAGCTTGATGGAGTCGGGACCAGAATGCGGATGTAAAGAGTGAACCTCGGTCTGAAGTGATTGTTCTTGGCACTCCGTGCAGACTGACAATCCGGGACACATATAGTTGTGCAAGTTGATCAGCGCGATATGTGGTGCGTATGGCCGGGAATTAAATGAGCCACTTCAGTCAGTGTGTCCACTATGACCCATACATCATCACTGCCTCGGTGAGTCCTGGGTAGACCAGTGACGAAGTCCATGCAAACATCATCCCATTTCCATTGCGAGACGGGTAGAGGTTGGAGAAGTCCGGCGGGTTTCTGGTGTTCTGCCTTTACTTTCTTGCATATGTAACAACAATAGACAAAATATGCGATGTCCTTTTTCATCCCATCCCACGAAAATATCTGTCAAAAGTCTTCGTACATTTTAGTACCTCTTGGGTGTATCGAATATGAGGATTCGTGTGCTTCTGGCAAAATCTTGTTTCTCAAATCTGCTTGCTCGGGTACACATATCCGTCCTTGAAACCTGAGTGTACCCTGCGCGTCCTCATAGAAATCCTGAGTCTTGCCTTTCTGCAGACGTCTGAGATGTCCTTGTAGAATTTTGTTGTCAGCCTGGGCCATGCGAATCTCATCCTCGAGAGTAGGACTTACTTCCAAAATATTTGCAAGGTCGGCGTTTACAATTACCAAGTTAAGCTGAGCAATCCGTTGTTAGAGTTCAGGAGGCAAGGACTCCATCATGGCATTTAAACTGACAGGCTTGCGACTAAGGGCATTAGCAACTACGTTTGCTTTTCCCGGATGGTAATTTATTCCCATATCATAGTCCTTGACCAAATTGAGCCATCTTTGTTGTCGAAGGTTTAAGTATGGCTGAGTAAATATATATTTGAGACACTTGTGGTCGGTAAATATTTGACATCTTTTTCCAATGAGGTAATGTCTCCAAATCTTTAGAGAGTGCATAATAGCGGCCAATTCCAAATCATGTGTAGGGTAATTTCCTTCGTGGGCTCATAGCTGGCGAGATGCGTAGGCTACCACCTTGCCATCTTGCATGAGTACGCATCCAATACCTTTTCTGGAGGCGTCACAATACACATCAAAGTTGCGGTAAATGTCTGGGAGAGTCAGGACTGGTGCTTATGTTAATCTGGTTTTTAGCTTGTTGAAGCTCTTCTCACAGTCCTCAGTCCATTCAAACTTCTTATCTTTCTTGAGGAGCTCTGTCATTGGCTTGGCAATCTTGCAAAATCCTTCGATGAACCGGTGGTAATATCCGGCTAATCCAAGAAAACTCCAAATTTCGGATACAGTCGTGGGTGTTGCCCAATGAAGCACGTCTTTCACTTTGTTGGGATCCACAGGTATTCCTTCTACTAACAGAACATGTCCCAAAAATCTGACTTTCTTGAGCCAAAACTCACACTTGCTTAATTTTGCATATAATTGATGGTCACAGAGTCTCTGCAAGACTGCTCGGAGGTGTTCGTTGTGCTCTTCGTCACTTTTAGATTATATGACAATGTCATCAATGAAAACCACCACAAACTTATCCTAGAAATCCATGAATACCTTATTCATCATATGCATGAAAAAGCAGGGGCATTTGTGAGACCAAAAGACATCACCATATATTCATAGAGACCGTATCGGGTAGTGAACACTGTCTTAGGGACATTTTCCTTCTTAATCTTGAGCTGATGGCATCCGGTCCTTAAATCAATATTGGAAAATACTTTTGCCCCACTGATCTGATCGAACAAATCATCAATCCTTGGCAACGGGTATTTGTTCTTGATGGTGATATCATTCGATTGATTTCCACGCACATTCTAACACTGCCGTCTTTCTTGTCCAAAAATATTGGGGGTGATCATCATGGTAACGAGCTTGGGAGGATATATCCTTTCTGCAGCATCACATCAAGTTGTTTCTTTAACTCCACGAGTTCGAACGAAGGTATTTGATAATACTTTTTTATAATGGTGCGGTCCCGGGCAAAATATCAATTGCAAACTCAAGCTCTCGGTCTGGAGTCATTCGGGTAATTCCCCGGGCAATACAACGAGAAATTCACTGACCACAAGAATCAAATTCAATTCTTCGGCTACAGCTGTGAAGATTAGTTCCCTTTTGGGTATACTTCTGTGGACACAGAATTTTATGGATCGCCCTTCCTTACTTGTCAAGGTGACTTCTCGGGTCGCACAGTCGATGCACACTTGATATTGGGTCAACCAGTTCACTCCCAAAATAGCATCCAACTTGGCAGACTCGATGACTATCAAAGCAGTTGGAAAATGAACCCCCTTGATATCAATTTCCAAATTTCGCCAGACCAGATTGCTTTTGAGCGGGGATCCCGGTGATTGAACCATCATACTTTTTCCCAAAAGCGAGCAAGGAAATTTGTTTTGCACAACGAAACTCCGAGAATCAAAAGAGTGGGAAGCCCCAGAGTCAAATAAAATTATTGCGGGTATGTCATTTACAGGAAACATACCAATGACGACTTCGGGGTTTTCTTGGGCTTCGTCTGCGGAGAGGTGATGAACTTGCCCTTGGACGGTCTTCTTGGCAGGATATGGCCCCATGTGGTTGACTTGCGGCCAGACGGGGCATTTGACTTCTTGGGACACTATTTGGCATAATGTCTGGTCTGTCCACAATTAAAGCAGGAATTGCTACGGTGATGCTCTTCGCGCACAGGACTGATCACGACATTTTTGACTTGGGTAGTGGTCTTGTTCACATTCTTCTGTTAATTTGGTTTGTACTCCACTTGAGTCTGTTGCCAGGTCCGGGCCTTCTGCACGGGTTGTTTGTCCTTCTTAGGCTCGAATTTGTGCTTGTGGTCATTATTTGCAGGTCGGTTGTCATGCACAGGCCTGTACTCCCTTTATGTGATGAGGCCTTGTTTACCAGAGAATGGAAATCTATAAAGTCGAGCATGCAGAGAACACTCCTGAGGTGTCGATTTAATCCTCCAAGGAACCTGTCGATCTTCCTTTCTTTCGTGGCCACATCATAGTGAGAATAACATGCCAGATGGTTGAATTTGTGCAAATATTCACTTACTGACAGATTTCCTTGAGTGAGACCGAGGAATTCGCATTGCTTGACCTTCATGATACCAGCTGGAATATGGTACTTGTGGAATAGGTTCTTGAAATTAGTCCAAGTGATTTCTTCGCCCGCAGGCCACATAGCTTTAGCATTACCACACCATATAGCAGTGGCTCCTTCAAGATAGTGGGTAGCGAATGGAACCTTGTCCGCTTCTTTAGTATGAGCAATTTCCAGCTTATTTTCAATAGTTTGTAACTAATCATCTGCTTCCAAAGGGTCAACCACTTGACTAAAACTGGGAGGCTTAGTCCTTTGAAAATCTGACAGCTTGGAGTGAAGGCCATTTTGATTCTCATTCTGCCCAACCATAGCTTGCACACTTTTTAGCAGCTGAATCAGATCATTGTTCCTTCTTTCTTCAAACATGCGCATAATTTGTTCACTGGAGAATGGATTTGGCGGTGGAGGCGGTGGTTGCGGATATGGCTCGGGGGAGTGTCCTGCCTGTCTTGCTGAGCGACGGACAGGGACATCCTCACAAGCCTGCATGCTGCTGCCTCCCCGCATCATCCTACTGTTTATTTTTTCCAATAAAAGCAACCGCGATGACCAACATCCAAACATGGGAAGAAAAGCTGGCGACAAACCTGAAAGAGCAAAACGAAAGAATCGAGAAACACAGCGAACAAATAAAAAAAGTTCCAACATAATTATACATAGACTCGTACATGGAAGGTAGACATAATGACGGGTGTGACTACTCGCATAAATGCAATGATACATCATGGCTCATAAAACTACATCCGTACATCACATGACCACTGCGGATACTAGATGAACTAGGACTCTGCCAGTGCTGCTGGGGATCCTCTCCTGAGTTAGACACAGATCCTGAACTGACGATGTTAACCGAGACCTCCAGGTTAAAAGTAACACAACGATGCTGCCTCGAGGGCTCTCCCTCATAGGTAGGCGTGGGATGAGAAGGGACCATGGGAGCTGTGGGGGTAGCAAGAAGAGTTGCCCACTCAGTAGGAGCTCTATATGGGTTCACAGTTAAGGTACCCGAGCTACTCGGGGGAGTAACCGGGGAAATAGGCGAGCTAGAACTAGGCATAATATAAGGAGTAAATCCCATAGAAGGTGGAGTGGGGTAGGATCTAGCGGCGGCTAAAGCATTACGAGCACGAGTCAGCTCTCGAGCCAGCTCGTGAATCAGAAGGTAACTAGCAGTGATACACCAAGAAAGGTGGCTAGTGTCACTATCAGACGCCAGATCAATGACAAGAAAGTGAACAGGACCATCGTCGTGCAGAGATGGGTAGTAGCGAAAACCTGGGTGATTCTGCATCCGAACCTCGGTATAGTGTAACTCAACAAGAACCTCGAACGCATCAAACTGGACGGCCTGAGCGGTGGTGGAAGCATAACCGCTTCGAGAGGTACGAGTGTAAGAGCCGGATGACAAACTAGTGCGCAGAGTAACCACGGCGTGATACTCATACACAGAGTCGGCTAGACACTCCCGGTACACCCGATATGCTGGGAGTCACCGTGAGGGTACAGTCGACGCCATACGTTACGAAGGAGATGCGGTGAAGTGTATGGCATCAGCTCCAACTAGCACGGATACAACACCAGAGCCATCTACACTCACAACCATTAAGCACTTAGAAATAAGAATAAATCTAATGCATGCAATGTAGCATCCAGATGCAAACACTAACGACACACAATTAGCAAGCTAGCTAACGTTTAACTTAATGTGTTGTGGTCCAGCGTATCCTACAGTCTGCGGCTCTAATACCAAGCAATGTGGCACCCCGGCTAAGAGAAACCGGTTTACCTTGCATTGCCAACCCAGAGATCACGTCTTCTGGCAATACACAGCATCTTGGTATAGAAAACAACCGCTTTATTGATACTAGCGAAATCATAGTGTGATATTACATCAACTAGCGAGGCCAAGGAGCACACTCGGTGCGGCAACACAATATGTACATTATTTAGTGAACATAAAGGGGCCTCGATGACAAAAACTAGACGGCAGTGGAACAACGCCGAAGCGGGACTCCATAGCACAGGGACACCAATGTGGACACGATCTAGACACGGTAGCACTCCGATCCAGTTAGACTTTCCTGAAATCTGGCATAACACGCCAGGTCAGTACATTGAATGTACTTGCAAGTCGCAACAAGCATAAACATAATGACAAACAATATCATGACATTTAATCAAGTTAAATGAAAACAACAAGATGCTTCTCATGTCATGCATCCAATCTTGTGCACCAAGTCTCTCGGACTCTCTTACCAACGGGTTTCCTCGCAACCAAACGGTGATCATTCGCAGATCACAAACGGAACCATACTCTGTTCAATGGGGTACCTTGTAACCAAACGGTGATCATTCACGGATCACAAACGGAACCACAATGGTCAGTCTCACTAACATCATCATGATTCAACAAGTGCAATGCAAATAAATTAGTGTGCAAGATTACTTTATAAAAGTTGATCCACGATGTGGCTTACTTACAACTCGACCCTTATCCGTGGGCGCAGCTATCGATAGATTTAATACACTCTGCAGAGGTAGCACACTGTACCCAAACCACGAAACCCGTGGCCTCGCACTCCCATTCGGGTGGCCCAACGGCATTCTGACAGAACTGTCTCATTGCCATGACACTCTTTCGGCCACTCCGAATAACTCCACACTGGGCTAATCATGGGTGGCCCTGTGCCTACCAAAGGCAAAACGGCCACCGTTGTGGCAAAACAAAACGGTCCCAAATGGGGAATAGGCACCATCTCAACAACAATGGGCACACAAGGTTATGTCTGCTTACCGGGTCAGGGTAACGCATGACCATAACCTTTCCTTGTTGGAGACACCGAAAAGAGGCATGACAACAGACTGACTAACGACCTTCCCATAACAAGGCAAATGTGGTTGCACTGGTCAGCCCGATTCAGTGGCAACTTGACCCGATCAACTTTATGTTCAGGTTCAATTAACATCAGGTTTAACTTGAAATAAAATGCTCGAGTCACCATATGCCATGCTCATGCAACCATATGACATGCATCTCATATCACTTGAAAATAATAGATCAACTCATCAAAAAGTTCTACCTGCACCAATCATCACTAAACTTTGCTAAGTCTTTTTCACAGGTTATTTGTACTCATCATTTTTAGTTTCTTATTTGCCATATAAAACTCATCATGCATAAATGAAAATAATACTGATGCTCATCATACCATAGTCGTAACAAGATCACATAGTAATTCTCTTATACTATATCTCACTTAGTTCAAGCACTAACTTCTGTAAACTAAGGATCTTGCTCATAACAAAATAACCAAAAGAGGTATTATTCATTTCATAACTATATGCAAGAATCATCATATATTCAGGTTGGAAAAATCATGGATATTGCAAAGACACCATGAAAATGTTTGTGTGGCTTGCTTAAGTTCAGAGGAGCTTCATACTCCTACTAGATGCCTTGAAGACAAGTTTCAACTTCTGAAAATAATTCAAATGACAAAAACAAAATATCGAAAACATTACGAAAATTACCAGAAAATCTAGATAGCAGAGAAAAATCTCATCTTGGGTGTGCTGCTAGGTTTTTCCAGTAAGAACACAATGCAAAAAGAATCAACTCATTTGGACTTGTGGTTTAGGAGTTAGAGCTAGTCAAAGTTCTGGTCAAATTTGCTTTAAATTTGAAATAAAAGAAAACCAGGGGGTGACGTCGAAGGTGTAAGCCCGCGGGGCGCCGCCACTTATACCGCTTCGGGCGCAGCTTAGTTGCTAACAGTGGGCCCCACTGTCAGTTTTGAAGGGAGAGAGAGGGAAACAGAGGAGGGCGGTGAGTCGCCGGAGCTCTCTCCATCGAGGAGGGCTCGGCTGCCGATTTGAGAGGGAGGAATGGGTAGTGGAGGTTCTTGCGCACGTGCACGTACCCGCGGCTTTTCTAACGGTGGTCGTATGAGGTCGTCATGGTCGTCTCCAGCGGCTGCAACGGGCGGAGATTGTCGGAGTTGGCGATTCCGGCGAGGCTGGGCCGGTCCAGCAACTCCAACAGCACCAGCACACACCAGAGGTTCACAAGAGACACATCAGATTAGTCAGTTGAGCTCGAGCGACTCTGGAGAGGGAGGGGTAGAGGAAGGGGATCTCCAGCGAGCTCGGTATCGGGCACGGCGGCCAGAGGCCTGCCAGGCCAGGCTGCGGCTGCCTATGGTGTCGTGGTGGTTGTGTGAGAGTGATAACCCACAAGTATAGGGGATCGCAACAGTTTTCGAGGATAGAGTATTCAACCCAAATTTATTGATTTGACACAAGGGGAGCCAAAGAATACTCTCAAGTATTAGTAGTTGAGTTGTCAATTCAACCACACCTGGATAACTTAGTATCTGCAACAAAGTATTTAGTAGCAAACTAGTATGATAGTAATTGTAACAGTGGCAAAAGTAAAGATAGCAGTTTGTGGTAATTGTAACAGTAGCAACGGTGAAGTAAATAAGCAAAGCACAATATGTGAAAAGCTCGTAGGCATTGGACCAGTGATGGATAATTATGTCGGATGTGATTCCTCATGTAATAGTTATAACATAGGGTGACACAGAACTAGCTTCAGTTTATCAATGTAATGTAGGCATGTATTCCGAATATAGGCATACGTACTTATGGAAAAGAACTTGCATGACATCTTTTTTCCTACCCTCCCGTGGCAGCGGGGTACTAATGGAAACTAAGGGATATTAAGGCCTCCTTTTAATAGAGAACTGGACCAAAGCATTAGCACTTAGTGAATACATGAACTCCTCAAACTACAGTCATCACCGAGAAGTATCCCGATTATGGTCACTCCGGGGTTATCGGATCATAACACATAATAGGTGACTATAGACTTGCAAGATAGGATCAAGAACTCACATATATTCATGAAAACATAATAGGTTCAGATCTGAAATCATGGCACTCGGGCCCTTGTGAAAAGCATTAAGCATAGCAAAGTCATAGCAACATCAATCTCAGAACATAGTGGATACTAGGGATCAAACCCTAACAAAACTAACTTGATTACATGGTAAATCTCGTCCAACCCATCACCGTCCAGCAAGCCTATGATGGAATTACTCACGCACGGAGGTGAGCATCATGAAATTGGTGATGGAGGATGGTTGATGATGACGACGACGACGAATCCCCCTCTCCAGAGCCCCGAACAGACTCCAGATCAGCCCTCCCGAGAGATATTAGGGCTTGGCGGCGGCTCCATATCATAAAACGCGATGAAACTTTCTCTCTGGTTTTTTTCTCCGCGAAACCAAATATATAGAGTTGGAGTTGAGGTTGGTGGAGCTCCAGGGGGCCCACGAGGCAGGGGGCGCGCCCCCCACGCTCGTGGACAGGGTGTGGGCCCCCTGGCCATGATTCTTTTGCCAGTATTTTTTATATTTTCTGAAAAGTTCCTCCTTGGATTTTCAGGTCATTCCGAGAACTTTTTATTTCTGCACGAAAACAACGCCATGGCAGTTCTGCTGAAAACAGCATCAGTCCGGGTTAGTTTCATTCAAATCATGCAAGTTAGAGTCCAAAACAAGGGCAAAAGTGTTTGGAAAAGTAGATACGTTGGAGACATATCAACTCCCCCAAGCTTAATCCTTTGCTTGTCCTCAAGCAATTCAGTTGATAAACTGAAAGTGATAAAGAAAAACTTTTACAAATTCTGTTTGCTCTTGTTGTTTTAAATATGTAAAGCCAGCATTCATGTTTTCAGCAAAGATTATGAACTAACCATATTCACAATAACACTTAGGTCTCATGTTTACTCATATCAATAATCAACTAGTGAGTAATAATAATAAAACTCGGATGACAACACTTTCTCAAAACAATCATAATATGATATAACAAGATGGTATCTCGCTAGCTCTTTCTGAGACCGCAAAACATAAATGCAGAGCACCTTTAAAGATCAAGGACTGACTAAACATTGTAATTCATGGTAAAAGAGATCCAGTCAAGTCATACCCAATATAAATTAATAGTAATGCATGCAAATGACAATGTGATCTCCAGCGGTTGCTTTTTAATAAGAGGATGATGACTCAACATAAAAAAGTAAATAGATAGGTCCTTCACAGAGGGAAGCAGGGATTTGTAGGGGTGCCACAGCTCGATTTTAAAATAGAGATGAATAACATTTTGAGCGGTATACTTTCACTGTCAATGCAACAACTATGAAATCTCGATATCTTCCATGCTACATACATTATAGGTGGTTCCCAAATAGAATGGTAAAGTTTATACTCCCCCACCACCAACAAGCATCAATCCATGGCTTGCTCGAAACAACGAGTGCCTCCATCTAGCAACAGCCCTGGGGGAGTTTTGTTTAATTATTTTGATTTGCTTTGATCTTTTTGATCATGGGACTGGGCATCCCAGTTACCAGCCATTTTCTCGTGAATGAGGAGCGGAGTCCACTCCTCTTGAGAATAACCCACCTAGCATGGAAGATACAGACAGCCCTAGTTGAAACATGAGCTGCTCGAGCATACAAAACAGAAGTTCATTTGAAGGTTTGGAGTTTGGCACATACAAATTTACTTGGAACGGCAGGTAAATACCGCATATAGGAAGGTATGGTGGACTCATATGGAATAACTTTGGGGTTTATGGAGTTTGGATGCACAAGCAGTATTCCCGCTTAGTACAGGTGAAGGCTAGAAAAAGACTGGGAAGCGACCAACTGAGAGAGCGACAACAGTCATGAACATGCATTAAAATTAATCAACACTGAGTGCAAGCATGAGTAGGATATAATCCACCATGAACATAAATATCGTGAAGGCTACGTTAATTTGTTTCAACTACATGCGTGAACATGTGCCAAGTTAAGTCACTCGAGTCATTCAAAGGAGGATACCACCCTAACATACCACATCACAACCATTTTAATAGCATTTTGGCACACAAGGTAAACCATTATAAGCTCCTAGCTAATTAAGCATGGCATAAGCAACTATAATCTCTAATTGTCATTGCAAACATGTTTATTCATAATAGCCTAAATCAGGAACAATGAACTCATCATATTTACAAAAACAGAAGAGGTCGAGTTCATACTAGCTTCTGTCATCTCAATCAGTCCATCATATATCATCATTATTGCCTTTCACTTGCACGACCGAACGGTGTGTATAATAATAATAGTGCACGTGCATTGGACTAAGCTGGAATATGCAAGCATTCAATTCAAGGGAGAAGACAAAGTAATATGGGCTCTTGGTTAAATAAACAATCATGCATATGAGAGCCACTAAACATTTTCATTATATTCTTTTCCTCTCGACCCCCAAAGGAAAGAAAGGAAAATAAAACTATTTACACGGGAAAGCTCCCAACAAGCAAAAGAAGAACAAGAAATCTTTTTGGGTTTTATTTTTAATTACTACTACAAACATGGAAATTAAATTAACTATTTTTTTTGGTTTTTCTTAAGGTTTATCAAACACACAAGAAGAAAGCTAGAAAAGAAATTAAACTAGCATGGATAATACAATGAAAGAGTATGAGCACCTACAATTAGAATAAGTGTGTGAACATCAATGAAATGTCGGTGAGAAATACATACTCCCCCAAGCTTAGGCTTTTGGCCTAAGTTGGTCTATGCCCAAGGATAGCCTGACTGGTATCTGAAGTTATAACTGGGGTCGTACTGAGAAGCAGCAGCCATTGCCTCGATGAGCTGTGGCACGGTGACGAGCTGCCTCTGCTCTCCTCTCGTGTTCGTTTACCTCCTCCCTGGTGACAACATATCTTTGTTTTGCCTGGTAAATAAAAAGGGAATGAGCAGGGAGAGTAACATGGACAGCGCGACGTCTGTCAGAGATTAGTCGATGTTGGAGGAATTGTTCATTCCTCACAATAAAATGTTGACTGACCATAGCGTCATAATCTAAATAAGCAGGAAGCAACTCCCTATCACCCTCACGTGGAGGTATACCAAGATAATTAGCAACACGGGTAGCATAAATCCCTCCAAATAAATCTCCAACTAAACTATTATTATGCAACCTACATGCAACAATTGCCCCCAAGTTATAGTCTTTATTACCTAATACAGCACTCTTGAGAACACAAAGACAGGGACACACATGTGACATGCCATCTTTACCATTAATGCATCTACTAATGAAGAGAGCAAAATAATGTATAGCAAGAAAATGAATGCTCCCGATGGTAGCTTGTGTTATGTCCCTAGATTCTCCCATAGTGATACTAGCTAGAAAATCTTTATATTCAGATTTATGGGGTTCATTAACATTACCCCACTGGGGGAGTTTGCAAGCAGTAGTAAAATCTTCTAAGTCCATGGTATATGATTGATCATAAATATCAAATAGGGCATTTTGAGAATTACGCGAAGATGTAAATTTAAACCTTCTCACGAATGAATCAGTCAAGTAGTAGTACCGAGGACACTTATCTTGCATGAAGTCCTCAAGATCGGCATTATGCACATATGCATCAAATTCATCCTTGATGCCTGCATTAACCATAAACTCTTCTGACGGCCATTCACAAGGACGCACGTCAGCTTCCCTTGGTGGTTCATCGTCTTGCTCATGCATAGCGCGCCTAGGTCCTTTCTTTGTTGAAGAACCACCTTGGTACATTTTCCTGAACATATTTCTTCCTCTAAAAAATTTCTGAAATTTTTAGTAGCTCAAAATAAAAGTGAATCAAACTCAATAAAACTGATAGCAACTACTCCCACTAGTGCCTAGAGCCTATATCATGCATTAGAATTACTTGGGACCTCATAAATTTGACATGCAAGCTCAAGAATAGGGTCACCCATGAAGCAAAAAATTGCAATGAATAAAGCACTAGAACAAAAACTAATTGGACCGTTGGAGGGGTCACATACCAAAGAACAATCTCCCAAAGCAGTTTTGTGAATGGAGCTTTGAGCAAGGAGATCGAAAATCGCAGCAGAATGAGCTAGAACTCGAGCTTGAGCTGGATGGGGATTTTTTGGGAGGAAGATGGAGTGTGTGGGTGCAGGAATAAGTGGAGGGGGGCCACCGTGGGCCCACGAGGCAGGGGGCGCGCCCAGTAAGAGTGCGCGCGCCCTGGACCCTCGTGGCCAGGTGCTTGCCCCCCCCCCCCTGCTGTGTTCTCAGTGCCTAAAATCCTCAAATATTCCATAAAAAATCATACTAAATTTGCAGGGCATTTGGAGAACTTTTATTTTCGGGATATTTTTTTAATGCATGGATAATTCAGAAAATAGACAGATAATACTATTTTTGCTTTATTTATTCTAAATAACAAAAAGTAAAAATAGGGTACAGAAGGTTGTTCCTTCTAGTTTCATCCATCTCATGATCATCAAAAGGAATCCACTAACAAGGTTGATCAAGTCTTGTTAACAAACTCATTCGGAATAACATGGAACCGGAGAAATTTCGAATAACACTAGGTTACCTCAACGGGGATATGGACATCCCCAATAATAAGAATATCATATATTCTTCTTGACAGTAGGAAGAGGAAATTCAAAACCTCCAATAATAATAGTTGTAATTTTTCCAATTGAATTGATACTGTGGACTTGAGGTTGTTTCCTCGGAAAGTGTACTGTATGCTCATTACCACTAACATGAAAAGTGGCATTGCCTTTGTTGCAATCAATAACCGCCCTTGCAGTATTCAAAAAGGGTGTGCCAAGGATAATCGTCATACTATCGTCCTCGGGAATATCAAGAATAACAAAGTCCGTTAAGATAGTGACATTTGCAACCACAACAGGCACAGCCTCACAAATACCGACAGGTATAACAGTTGATTTATCAGCCATTTGCAAAGATATTTTAGTAGGTGTCAACTTATTCAATTCAAGTCTACGATATAAAGAGAGAGGCATAACACTAACACCGGCTCCAAGATCACATAAAGCAGTTTTAACATAGTTTCTTTTAATGGAGCATGGTATAGTTGGTACCCCTGGATCAAAGTTTCTTTGGTATTCCACCCTTACAAGTATAATTAGCAAGCATGATGGAAATTTCAGCTTCCGGTATCTTTCTTTTATTTTTAATGATATCCTTCATATATTTAGCATAAGGATTTACTTTAAGCATATCATTTAAGCGCATACGTAAGAAGATAAGTCTAATCATTTCAGCAAAGCCCTCAAAATCCTCATCATCCTTTGTTTTGGATGATTTAGGAGGAAAAGGCATGGGTTTCTGAACCCATGGTTCTCTTTCTTTACCCTGCTTCCTAGCAACAAAGTCTCTCTTATCATAACGTTGATTCTTTGATTATGGGTTATCGAGATCAACACCAGCTTCAATCTCTACATCATTATTATTGCTAGGTTGAGCATCAACATGAATATTATCATTAACATTATCACTAGGTTCATGTTCATCACCTGATTGTGTTTCAGCATCAGAAATAGAAATATCATTGGGATTCTCAGGTGTGTCTACAACAGGTTCACTAGAAGCATGGAAATTCCTATCATTTTTCGTTTTCTTCTTTTTAGAAGGACTAGGTGCATCTAAATTATTTCTTTGAGAATCTTGCTCAATTCTCTTAGGGTGGCCTTCAGGATACAAAGGTTCCTGAGTCATTCTACCAGTTCTAGTAGCCACTCTAACAGCAAAATCATGTTTATTATTTAATTCATCAAGCAAATCACTTTGGGCTTTAAGTACTTGTTCCACTTGAGTGGTAACCGTAGAAGCATATTTACTAATGAGTTTAAGTTCACCTTTAACTCTAGCCATATAATCACTCAAGCGTCCTCTCATGAAAGCATTACTCTTTAATTATCTACCAACATAAGCATTAAAACTTTCTTGTCTAGCCATAAAGTCATCAAATTCATCTAAACATTGGCTAGGAAATGTAATAGACGGGATTTCAACCTTATCATATCTATAGAGAGAAGTTACCTTTACTACCTGTGTCGGGTTATCAAGACCATGTGTTTCTTCAACAGGCGGTATATGAAGACCATGTATTTCTTCAATAGGAGGTAAATACATAACATCTTCAGCTTTAATACCTTTCTCTTTCATAGATTTCTTTGCCTCTTGCATATCTTCAGGACTGAGAAATAGAACACCTCTCTTCTTTGGAGAAGGTTTAGGAATAGGCTCAGGAGTTACCTCAATTGGCTCGGTAAGAGTCCAATTATTTTCATTAGTCAACATATTATTCAATAACAATTCAGCTTGGTCGACTGTTCTTTCCTTGAAAACACAACCATCACAACTATCCAAGTGGTCCTTGGAAGCATCGGTTAGTCCATTATAAAAGATATCAAGTATTTCATTTTTCTTAAGAGGATGATCTGGCAAAGCATTAAGTAATCGGAGAAGCCTCCCCCAAGCTTGTGGGAGACTCTCTTCTTCGATTTTCACAAAATTATATATTTCCCTTAAGGAAGCTTGTTTCTTTTGAGCAGGGAAATATTTAGCAAAGAAGTAATAAATCATATCCTGGGGACTATGCACACAACCAGGATCAAGAGAATTAAACCAAGTTTTAGCATCACCCTTTAATGAGAACAAAAATGTCTTAAGGATATAGTAATAGCAGGATTTCTCATCATTCATGAACAGGGTGGCTATATCATTTAACTTAGTAAGATGCGCCACAACAGTTTCAGATTCATAGCCATAAAAAGGATCAGATTCAACCAAAGTAATTATCTCAAGATCAACAGGGAATTCATAATCATTATCAGTAACAAAGATAGGTGAAGTAGCAAAAGCAGGGTCATATTTCATTCTAGCATTCAGAGATTGCTTCTTCCAGTTAGCAAATAAACTTTTAAAGATCATATCTATCACTGCAAGCAAGAATAGCTCTAGCAGCTTTTTCATCCATAACATAACCCTCAGGAACAACAGGCAATTCTTACTTAGGGGGAGAACCTTCATCATCACTATCATCAATAAATTCATCTTCAATAATTTCATTCTCTCTAACCCTACCAAGTTGTTCATCTAGAAATTCACCTAATGGCAAAGTAGTATCAAGCATAGAAGTAGTTTCATCATAAGTATCATGCATAGTAGAAGTGGCATCATCAATAACATGCGACATATCAGAATTCATAGCAGTAGCAGGTTTAGGTGTCGCAAGCTTACTCAAAACAGAAGGAGAATCTAGTGCAGAGCTAGATGGCAGTTCCTTACCTCCCCTCGTAGTTGAGGGAAAAATCTTAGTTCTTTCGTCTTTCAAGTTCCTCATAGTGATCAGCAGATATAGATCCCAAGTGACTCAAAGAATAGAGCTATGCTCCCTGGCAATGACGCCAGAAAATAGTCTTCATAACCCACAAGTATAGGGGATCGCAACAGTTTTCGAGGGTAGAGTATTCAACCCAAATTTATTGATTCGACACAAGGGGAGCCAAAGAATATTCTCAAGTATTAGCAGTTGAGTTGTCAATTCAACCACACCTGGATAACTTAGTATCTGCAGCAAAGTATTTAGTAGCAAAGTAGTATGATAGTAATGGTAACAGTGGCAAAAGTAAAGATAGCAGTTTTGTAGTAATTGTAATAGTAGCAACGGTAAAGTAAATAAGCAAAGCACAATATGTGAAAAGCTCGTAGGCATTAGATCAGTGATGGATAATTATGTCGGATGCGATTCCTCATGTAATAGTTATAACATAGGGTGACACAGGACTAGCTCCAGTTCATCAATGTAATGTAGGCATGTATTCCGAATATTAGTCATACATGCTTATGGAAAAGAACTTGCATGACATCTTTTCTCCTACCCTCCCGTGGCAGCGGGGTCCTCATGGAAACTAAGGGATATTAAGGCCTCCTTTTAATAGAGAACCGGACCAAAGCATTTGCACTTAGTGAATACATGAACTCCTCAAACTACGGTCATCACTGAGAAGTATCCCGATTATTGTCACTTCGGGGTTGTCGGATCATAACACATAATAGGTGACTATAGACTTGCAAGATAGGATCAAGAACCCAGATATATTCATGAAGACATAATAGGTTCATATCTCAAATCATGGCACTCGGGCCCTACTGACAAGCATTAAGCATAGCAAAGTCATAGCAACATCAATCTCAGAACATAGTGGATACTAGGGATCAAACCCTAACAAAACTAACTTGATTACATGGTAAATCTCATCCAACCCATCACCGTCCAGCAAGCCTACGATGGAATTACTCACGCATGGAGGTGAGCATCATGAAATTGGTGATGGAGGATGGTTGATGATGACGACGGCGACGAATCCCCCTCTCCGGAGCCCCGAACGGACTCCAGATCAACCATCCCGAGAGAGATTAGGGCTTGGCGGCGGCTCCGTATCATAAAACGCGATGAAACTTTCTCTCTGATTTTTTTCTCCACGAAACCAAATATATAGAGTTGGAGTTGAGGTCGGTGGAGCTCTAGGGGGCCCACGAGGCAGGGGGCGCGCCCAGGGGGAGGGGGCGCACCCTCCACCCTCGTGGACAGGGTGTGGGCCCCCTGGCCTTGATTCTTTCGCCAGTATTTTTTATATTTTTTGAAAAGTTCCTCCGTGGATTTTCAGATCATTCATAGAACTTTTTATTTCTGCACAAAAACAACACCATGGCAGTTATGTTCAAAACAGCGTCAGTCCGGGTTAGTTTCATTCAAATCATGCAAGTTATAGTCCAAAACAAGGGCAAAAGTGTTTGGAAAAGTAGATACGTTGGAGACGTATCAGAGAGCAGTGGTCAGGAGAAATGAGCTCGAGCGGGGTCTATTCATAGGCGAGGTTGATGCATGGATCACGGGCCTGCCGGAGTTCTTTGAAGGGCGCCCGATGACGAATGGCGTTAGTGAGAGGGGAAGAAGATGTCGTGGATCACGCGGGAACTATGGACGAGCGGAGCCGAGCACAGGAGCCAGGTACGCGACGAGCACAGGGGCACGGGTGCACTGTTGGCTTGGCCGCACTGTGCCCATGCTCACTTTGGCGAGCTCCGGTATCGGAGAGCACCAGGACGGAGTTAAGTGGGTGGATACAAGGATGGTGGCATGGTTTGGCAAGGTGCAGTGGCCGGCGAAGCGAGCACGCGCTCAACAGAGGCGCGGGCGCATCACAGAGCGTGGTGGTTGCATGCCAACAGCCCTGGACGAACGTAGTCACCGCGTGAACTCTGACCTTAGGCTCAGCTAAGCGCAACCTTAATGTCTGGCGTGTAGTCCTTAGTCGTTTTGGTCGTTCTATGTGTTTGGATGGGGTCACAGGTGAGCTCTGCGAGTGGGGTTCTTCCGGGCAAGTTTTTGGACAGAAACTTGTGAGGTTAACTGCGAGAGATCTAGTAAAAATTAAGGGCTGGGCTTTGGGGTTTAGCATTCTCTTTGGAAGGTAATGAAGCTCAGAAAAGATCAGCCCCAAAGGATCAAGGAAAATTATACTTGTTGTGTAAAGTGGCTAATCTGTCCAGAACAGAAATGATTTTTTGTAGCAATAATATTCTGAAAAGTTATGCAATATGTTTGCTCAGGGAGGTGCCCTAGGGTTCAAAGAATTTGAATTTTCTCAGGATTTTAGGAGCAATAAAAATGAGGGTTGCTTTGGAGCATACTTCTCTAAAGTGATTTTCAGGGAAGAAAATGAATATTTTTCTTTCATGAAAATATTCCTTGGGTTATTTTGGAGTTTTTCAGAGAAAGAAAGTTGAGCTAGGGGTGGATGGGTCACTTGGCTGAAAATCAAGGGTAGGCCCAAGTGTTCAAGTCCATTTGAATTGATTCAAAACTCCAAATCCATTGCAAAGGCAACAGGAAGTCCGGAAAAAGAGAGAAAGCAAATCTAGGCCGTCATAGAAACCTGCTGCTCTGCGCCCACTAGCGCATGCATTTCAGCCTCGTGTGGCTGGGTCTTGCATAGAAATCTCCGCCCCGTCAGGAGGCCTCCTAAGGAGGACGCTCCCTTAGGAGATCTTGATGTCGCCGCCCTCGCGAGGCTTGGCCCCTCCGGGTCTTGTTTTGTCGTGGTTGAAGACGGGCCGTACCAGGCCATCCATGGAGCCATGATGTGGGCCACAGACAGGTAGGTCTAGGTACCCTGGTTCCCGGAACAACGACAGAAGCCCTCGGGACGAAGGCACGCTCGCACTTGGCTTTGAGATGAAGCCAAAGGGCAAGTGCGGAACACCGCGGGCCCCAATCGCCTGCAGACTAAGCCGACGTGTGGACGTGGGCATCTCCGCTTCCCCATGCTGCCTCGGTAACTGGCATGACCTGGAAAAAAGGCAATCTCCTGCAGCCGAGCTTTCATTGCCTTCCCTTCGTCTTTCTCACGATCTCATCCATCTCCCATGCTCCTCGCTCCCATGCTCCTCGCCAATGACCCCATGGTAGTAGAGGCCCTTGCAAAGTCTTCTGCTGCGGCCTGGGCGGCGCGCAGGTTTTGGATGGGCATGGCATAGATAGGGCAGTCGGCTCCAAAGTTGCTAGAGATGGTGGCGCCACGCTGTCGGACTGCGCCTAGCCGGCTCGGCTCTCCAGTAGCCGGAGTGTCGCCTATGGCGCGGTCGACCTCGCTCTAGTAGGCGTCAGCGAGGCGCTTCATGGCGGCCAGCTGCTTGGCGCTGTCGATGCACGAAAGGCGGTGCGCCTCACGTGTTGCACCATCCGCACTGTCCTCAACCGGAATGGTGAGGACTCGCAGGGTCAAAAGGATCGGATCCTGGTCCGCTCCAGCCGAGGCTCCGTCCTGACTGATCACCAGCACCTCCGTGACGGTGCTGGCGCTGGTGATGCCGGCCGCGAGAGGGAGCGGGTCATCGATGATCTCTACGTGGTCGGGGTAGGCATCAACATCTGCCGCGTTGGAGTCGATGACCATCTCGACGGGCGGATTGGTGTAGCCAATGGACTTTAGGTCGGAGGTGGGCTCGTCGGTGATGTGGAGCTTTTCGAAGAGGTTGACAAGGCAGCTCTTGGAGCTGGCCAAACCCACGTCGGGGGCATGCTCGTCGATGAGGTCGACACCATCGAGGAAATCAGCGAGGGAGCTCGCAGTGCAGGCAGCCTCCACGCCGCGCAGATCATCGGCGCAAATGCCATCGGGCGAGCCAGCCTGGCTGCACTCACGGGGAAGGAAATGGGTTCCCGTCCAGAATGTGTCTCCGGATAACGGTGCGCCTTGCCCCATGGTGGGCGCCAAATGTCGTGGTATTTCCTCGGCATATGCCAACGGGAGGGTAATCATGTAGGGGGTCTATAGAACATTGACGGACTCTAGAAGCGGGAGTAGGCAAGACCTCAAACAACGTCGGCTCTTACCCAGGTTCGGGGCTCTCCGTGGAGATAACACCCCTAATCCTGCTCTGCGGGGTCTCCCCATCACTATGATAAATAGCAAATACAAGGTTGCTCCTTGAGTTGGTTTAGGAATAGGCTCAGGAGTTACCTCAATTGGCTCGGTAAGAGTCCAATTATTTTCATTAGTCAACATATTATTCAATAACAATTCAGCTTGGTCGACTGTTCTTTCCTTGAAAACACAACCATCACAACTATCCAAGTGGTCCTTGGAAGCATCGGTTAGTCCATTATAAAAGATATCAAGTATTTCATTTTTCTTAAGAGGATGATCTGGCAAAGCATTAAGTAATCGGAGAAGCCTCCCCCAAGCTTGTGGGAGACTCTCTTCTTCGATTTTCACAAAATTATATATTTCCCTTAAGGAAGCTTGTTTCTTTTGAGCAGGGAAATATTTAGCAAAGAAGTAATAAATCATATCCTGGGGACTATGCACACAACCAGGATCAAGAGAATTAAACCACGTTTTAGCATCACCCTTTAATGAGAACAAAAATGTCTTAGGGATATAGTAATAGCAGGATTTCTCATCATTCATGAACAGGGTGGCTATATCATTTAACTTAGTAAGATGCGCCACAACAGTTTCAGATTCATAGCCATAAAAAGGATCAGATTCAACCAAAGTAATTATCTCAGGATCAACAGGGAATTCATAATCATTATCAGTAACAAAGATAGGTGAAGTAGCAAAAGCAGGGTCATATTTCATTCTAGCATTCAGAGATTGCTTCTTCCAGTTAGCAAATAAACTTTTAAAGATCATATCTATCATTGCAAGCAAGAATAGCTGTAGCAGCTTTTTCATCCATAACATAACCCTCAGGAACAACAGGCAATTCTTACTTAGGGGGAGAACCTTCATCATCACTATCATCAATAAATTCATCTTCAATAATTTCATTCTCTCTAACCCTACCAAGTTGTTCATCTAGAAATTCACCTAATGGCAAAGTAGTATCAAGCATAGAAGTAGTTTCATCATAAGTATCATGCATAGTAGAAGTGGCATCATCAATAACATGCGACATATCAGAATTCATAGCAGTAGCAGGTTTAGGTGTCGCAAGCTTACTCAAAACAGAAGGAGAATCTAGTGCAGAGCTAGATGGCAGTTCCTTACCTCCCCTCGTAGTTGAGGGAAAAATCTTAGTTCTTTCGTCTTTCAAGTTCCTCATAGTGATCAGCAGAAATAGATCCCAAGTGACTCAAAGAATAGAGCTATGCTCCCTGGCAACGACGCCAGAAAATAGTCTTCATAACCCACAAGTATAGGGGATCGCAACAGTTTTCGAGGGTAGAGTATTCAACCCAAATTTATTGATTCGACACAAGGGGAGCCAAAGAATATTCTCAAGTATTAGCAGTTGAGTTGTCAATTCAACCACACCTGGATAACTTAGTATCTGCAGCAAAGTATTTAGTAGCAAAGTAGTATGATAGTAATGGTAACAGTGGCAAAAGTAAAGATAGCAGTTTTGTAGTAATTGTAATAGTAGCAACGGTAAAGTAAATAAGCAAAGCACAATATGTGAAAAGCTCGTAGGCATTAGATCAGTGATGGATAATTATGTCGGATGTGATTCCTCATGTAATAGTTATAACATAGGGTGACACAGGACTAGCTCCAGTTCATCAATGTAATGTAGGCATGTATTCCGAATATTAGTCATACATGCTTATGGAAAAGAACTTGCATGACATCTTTTCTCCTACCCTCCCGTGGCAGCGGGGTCCTCATGGAAACTAAGGGATATTAAGGCCTCCTTTTAATAGAGAACCGGACCAAAGCATTTGCACTTAGTGAATACATGAACTCCTCAAACTACGGTCATCACTGAGAAGTATCCCGATTATTGTCACTTCGGGGTTGTCGGATCATAACACATAATAGGTGACTATAGACTTGCAAGATAGGATCAAGAACCCAGATATATTCATGAAGACATAATAGGTTCATATCTCAAATCATGGCACTCGGGCCCTACTGACAAGCATTAAGCATAGCAAAGTCATAGCAACATCAATCTCAGAACATAGTGGATACTAGGGATCAAACCCTAACAAAACTAACTTGATTACATGGTAAATCTCATCCAACCCATCACCGTCCAGCAAGCCTACGATGGAATTACTCACGCATGGAGGTGAGCATCATGAAATTGGTGATGGAGGATGGTTGATGATGACGACGGCGACGAATCCCCCTCTCCGGAGCCCCGAACGGACTCCAGATCAACCATCCCGAGAGAGATTAGGGCTTGGCGGCGGCTCCGTATCATAAAACGCGATGAAACTTTCTCTCTGATTTTTTTCTCCACGAAACCAAATATATAGAGTTGGAGTTGAGGTCGGTGGAGCTCTAGGGGGCCCACGAGGCAGGGGGCGCGCCCAGGGGGAGGGGGCGCACCCTCCACCCTCGTGGACAGGGTGTGGGCCCCCTGGCCTTGATTCTTTCGCCAGTATTTTTTATATTTTTGAAAAGTTCCTCCGTGGATTTTCAGATCATTCATAGAACTTTTTATTTCTGCACAAAAACAACACCATGGCAGTTATGTTCAAAACAGCGTCAGTCCGGGTTAGTTTCATTCAAATCATGCAAGTTATAGTCCAAAACAAGGGCAAAAGTGTTTGGAAAAGTAGATACGTTGGAGACGTATCAGAGAGCAGTGGTCAGGAGAAATGAGCTCGAGCGGGGTCTATTCATAGGCGAGGTTGATGCATGGATCACGGGCCTGCCGGAGTTCTCTGAAGGGCGCCCGATGACGAATGGCGTTAGTGAGAGGGGAAGAAGATGTCGTGGATCACGTGGGAACTATGGACGAGCGGAGCCGAGCATAGGAGCCAGGTACGCGACGAGCACAGGGGCACGGGTGCACTGTTGGCTTGGCCGCACTGTGCCCATGCTCACTTTGGCGAGCTCCGGTATCGGAGAGCACCAGGACAGAGTTAAGTGGGTGGATACAAGGATGGTGGCATGGTTTGGCAAGGTGCAGTGGCCGGCGAAGCGAGCACGCGCTCAACAGAGGCGCGGGCGCATCACAGAGCGTGGTGGTTGCATGCCAACAGCCCTGGACGAATGTAGTCACCGCGTGAACTCTGACCTTAGGCTCAGCTAAGCGCAACCTTAATGTCTGGCGTGTAGTCCTTAGTGGTTTTGGTCGTTCTATGTGTTTGGATGGGGTCACAGGTGAGCTCTGCGAGTGGGGTTCTTCCGGGCAAGTTTTTGGACAGAAACTTGTGAGGTTAACTGCGAGAGATCTAGTAAAAATTAAGGGCTGGGCTTTGGGGTTTAGCATTCTCTTTGGAAGGTAATGAAGCTCAGAAAAGATCAGCCCCAAAGGATCAAGGAAAATTATACTTGTTGTGTAAAGTGGCTAATCTGTCCAGAACAGAAATGATTTTTTGTAGCAATAATATTCTGAAAAGTTATGCAATATGTTTGCTCAGGGAGGTACCCTAGGGTTCAAAGAATTTGAATTTTCTCAGGATTTTAGGAGCAATAAAAATGAGGGTTGCTTTGGAGCATACTTCTCTAAAGTGATTTTCAGGGAAGAAAATGAATATTTTTCTTTCATGAAAATATTCCTTGGGTTATTTTGGAGTTTTTCAGAGAAAGAAAGTTGAGCTAGGGGTGGATGGGTCACTTGGCTGAAAATCAAGGGTAGGCCCAAGTGTTCAAGTCCATTTGAATTGATTCAAAACTCCAAATCCATTGCAAAGGCAACAGGAAGTCCGAAAAAAGAGAGAAAGCAAAACTAGGCCGTCATAGAAACCTGCTGCTCTGCGCCCACTAGCGCATGCATTTCAGCCTCGTGTGGCTGGGTCTTGCATAGAAATCTCCGCCCCGTCAGGAGGCCTCCTAAGGAGGACGCTCCCTTAGGAGATCTTGATGTCGCCGCCCTCGCGAGGCTTGGCCCCTCCGGGTCTTGTTTTGTCATGGTTGAAGACGGGCCGTACCAGGCCATCGATGGAGCCATGATGTGGGCCACAGACAGGTAGGTCTAGGTACCCTGGTTCCCGGAACAACGACAGAAGCCCTCGGGACGAAGGCACGCTCGCACTTGGCTTTGAGATGAAGCCAAAGGGCAAGTGCGGAACACCGCGGGCCCCAATCGCCTGCAGACTAAGCCGACGTGTGGACGTGGGCATCTCCGCTTCCCCATGCTGCCTCGGTAACTGGCATGACCTGGAAAAAAGGCAATCTCCTGCAGCCGAGCTTTCATTGCCTTCCCTTCGTCTTTCTCACGATCTCATCCATCTCCCATGCTCCTCGCTCCCATGCTCCTCGCCAATGACCCCATGGTAGTAGAGGCCCTTGCAAAGTCTTCTGCTGCGGCCTGGGCGGCGCGCAGGTTTTGGATGGGCATGGCATAGATAGGGCGGTCGGCTCCAAAGTTGCTAGAGATGGTGGCGCCACGCTGTCGGACTGCGCCTAGCCGGCTCGGCTCTCCAGCAGCCGGAGTGTTGCCTATGGCGCGGTCGACCTCGCTCTAGTAGGCGTCAGCGAGGCGCTTCATGGCGGCCAGCTGCTTGGCGCTGTCGATGCACGAAAGGCGGTGCGCCTCACGTGTTGCACCATCCGCACTGTCCTCAACCGGAATGGTGAGGACTCGCAGGGTCAAAAGGATCGGATCCTGGTCCGCTCCGGCCGAGGCTCCGTCCTGACTGATCACCAGCACCTCCGTGACGGTGCTGGCGCTGGTGATGCCGGCCGCGAGAGGGAGCGGGTCATCGATGATCTCTACGTGGTCGGGGTAGGCATCAACATCTGCCGCGTTGGAGTCGATGACCATCTCGACGGGCGGATTGGTGTAGCCAATGGACTTTAGGTCGGAGGTGGGCTCATCGGCGATGTGGAGCTTTTCGAAGAGGTTGACAAGGCAGCTCTTGGAGCTGGCCAAACCCACGTCGGGGGCATGCTCGTCGATGAGGTCGACACCACCGAGGAAATCAGCGAGGGAGCTCGCAGCGCAGGCAGCCTCCACGCCGCGCAGATCATCGGCGCAAATGCCATCGGGCGAGCCAGGCTGGCTGCACTCACGGGGAAGGAAATGGGTTCCCGTCCAGAATGTGTCTCCGGATAACGGTGCGCCTTGCCCCATGGTGGGCGCCAAATGTCGTGGTATTTCCTCGGCATATGCCAACGGGAGGGTAATCATGTAGGGGGTCTATAGAACATTGACGGACTCTAGAAGCGGGAGTAGGCAAGACCTCAAACAACGTCGGCTCTTACCCAGGTTCGGGGCTCTCCGTGGAGATAACACCCCTAATCCTGCTCTGCGGGGTCTCCCCATCACTATGATAAATAGCAAATACAAGGTTGCTCCTTGAGTTGTTTGGGCTAGAGGAGGAAGAAGGCAACTAGCTTTACTTCCCATTAGCTATGTGGGTGTGAGGTGATCCAAGGGCTGAACCCTTTGCATGGGTGTCCCTGGGGGTTTATATAGGCCTATCCCCTAGGGGAACAACAGTAATCCGACCCATCGTAGGACCCGATCGACAGTGTCTCTGGGCTCCGGCTTCTCTGCCGACAGCTGGTGTCCGCCGTCTGGTGGGTCCCGCCGGCAGCAGTGAACTCGACCGATAGGTAGGGCCCGCCGCCTGCGGGCCAGGGGGACCAGGCTGCACTGTAGAATTTCCCCTGATGACAATGGCTTGGTCAGGGGACACATGGCTACAGTGTCGCTGCCTGGTGGGCGATCACTGTAGCCACACCCCGTCACCTCTGGTTAATTGTGCACAGACTCCAAGGGGAGGGGCGGTCGCCTGCTAGGAGTCAGCCTCCCCTTGAGGCCGCCTACTTAGACCTTGCCGTCTTCTAGGGATACGCGGGATAGTGGGGCCCGCCGCCTATGGGCCACACCGACCGCCCGTCGTGGGGGCATGGCCCTGCCTGACGTAGGCATCGTCATGGACCGCGTGACTATAGTGCTATGTCAGGTGAGGGGTGTCTGCCTGGTACGCCTACACTATGGCCACATTCCTTCCGGGATTCGGGGTGGAAGGTGGTAATATGTACACGCCCGGTCTTGTCGTAGCAGGTGGGTGCAAAATTTGAGGGGGCGAAGGGCCGCTTGGCGGGAGTCGGCCCCTGCCTTCGCCGCCTTCTGGCCTAGCGACCAGTCGGACTGAGGGAAGGCCGGCCCAGCGACTAGTCGGACTGAGGGGTTGTGCCAGCCCCGATGTCTTAAAATCTACTAGGGTGTGGATGAGGCTACCCAGGGTTTATCCCCCTGTCAATCAGTAATAGTCGAGTTCTTATAGAATAACAAATGAGTAGCATGCTTAACTTTGAAATAACCTACATGCGCCACCAATTATAAGAAATATTAGTTATAAGTAGCATCTTCGTGACAGAAGGGAACCACAAATCATTGCTATTTCAAAAGTTAAATTGTGATTAGTTAGACAAAATAGGTGGATTAGGAAGTAATTGGGGCAACAAGCAAGAACTATATACAAAACTAACATGGATGAACTACTAGGATGGCGTCAGGTGGAATATTACAGTGAAGATGAGACCAGGTTCTGCTATTTCCATCAACATCGTGCCAACGTTCAGTCCATAACACTTGAGAAAGTTTATCCAAGTTCGGCCATAAAAAATGCAGCGACCTTCTTGGTTCATGATCCCATCTCAGAATTTATATCCATGGCTTGTCTTCAATGTGACCACTAAACTAGTGTATTCAGTTATGGCAAGGCCGACCATCTTGAGTACGTGTGTTTTGGCAGAGCAAGGAATGCACTGCAGGAAAAATAATATGAGGACACAATGTATTCGCTATCCAAATCTAGAAATAATGTCCTCCTTCACGTCAGTGTTGACCATGGTACTAGTACCTTTTATCCAAATATAGCAATCCAAATTTCCAAATTAGTCAACAGCATGTTCGAAAAACCCCACCCTCCTGGATAGGAAACAGGATTCTAGGAACATACTATGCGCGTTTGAAAATCCTAAGCTAGGATGAGAAGGAACAAGTGTGGCTTCTCGCCGAGGGCGCAGAAACCTATAGGGTCCTCGCACTTTGGGCACTGCAAATGAAACACACTAGATTCAGTAGGAAGAAAAATGCATCAATGGTGGCGGTTGCCATCCTAGGATTACCCGTGACCAAGGGACTTGGATTTATCGTTGATCGATGAAGAATTCGTACCTTGTTCTCCATGAGAAAACCCTATGAACAAGAAGATGAGGGAGCAGGGGATTCAGGCCCAGTGAAATATTGCTATTTTGTCCGTCCAGCTTACTGCTAAAGCTGGAAAAGGTGGGGGTTCTAAGATTTAATGGCTCATTGGGCATTACTGCGGCGGTACGGTCGGGGTGAGTCTACCGTGCAGTTGTGCACTCTAATTTGGTGCATGGCACATGGACCCCGTTGCCGGATGCCCCACATATTATCGAAAGGAAGTAGAAAGGTAGGAGTAACTAGTTACACATAACTGTCTTTTTGACAGAGAGATACTCCTCTGTAAATAAATATAAAAAATCTTTTATATCACAACTATATACATAAGAAAAATCAAGGGGAATATATATAACATAATATGGGGGGTCAGCTGAGAATATAATACTCAGACAGGCTCACGGTTCTGGACTTTGGGCCACAGACGGTGGGCCTGCATGTTTGGGGGCCCATGTGTTCTAACTCTTCGCATTTCATATTGCAAGCAATCAGTACGGCACTGGTTTTAGATGTTGTCGCAAGGCGAATACAGAAAATTAAATATAGCATGGCAGCTGTTAGAATGAAATCGAATGGCAGTTCCTAACCAGCTATCAAAGTTGCAATTCTTTCACGATATCCTACGTGATAAATAATACTGTCATACTAGTTATACACACATGACACTTGTTTCACCATGCCATATTATGACAACAAAATCTCTCGGAGGATAGATCAGTTCAGTAGTTGCATGCTGCTACTAAAGAATTTCAGAGTTCATTTGGACCAGCTCTCCTTGCCGAGAAAGTTTGATTTTGACATCATCCCTTACCGCAAGATTTGATTTAGTTTTGAACCTTGACCATCCTTTACCATCAATCATCATGCGGTCATCCTTTGTACTTATGGTATATTGAGCAGGTTCATTCACACCAAGGATGCGCATGGTAAGAGAAACTTGGCCACGATCGCCCGGATTATTTAGCGACTCCCGCGTTGATCTAGGAATTTTGTTTGCAAACAAGAAGACATACACAAACAGTTAGATCAACACAGTGAATGATGTGAAACAACATAGAAAGAAAAAAGAGCGAAGCACTTGGGCGGCCAATGCTTACCAAGAAGGTGGAGATGTCGGTTTTTGTAAGGACTTCGGTATATGCAGTGCGAACTACAACCCAGTCTGTTGCCGGTGCAACTGCTAGTTCCGTTGCCACTACACGGGCCGGAGCAGATGCAAGTGCAACTTCAAGTGTTGGTGCAGGTACCGGAGCCGTTGTTGGTGCCTGTGTCGGTGCGACTAGTAGTGCCGCCGCTGATGCCAGAGATAGTGCTCCTTGTGGAGCTGGTGTCGGTGTCGGAGCAGGTGCCCGTGTCAGTGCCGATCCTCTGGTAGATCAGCCTGATCCGCTGATGCGGTCGATGCCCAATCCTCTGGTGGATCGGATTGAGCTGCTGCCGCTGTCAGTGCTAGAGCCAATGCCGTCTGATAAGGTGTCGGTGCTTGATCTGATGCTGAAGGTGGTACTGATGTGCGAGACAACATCGATCGTCTCTGGTCTGCTATGATTTCATACTTCTAACTTGACTAGGCTCCGTGACCTTGATCCAGTCTTTTCCTTCATTTCTTTTAAACTCAAGAAGGACTAATTTTGGCATGTTTGTTAAACCAAACTACAGTTAATCATAGGGCTTTAGATTGTACTCAGACAACAGACTGATCCAATTGTGTCTAGTAATATAAGTGATGGATAGTGCCTTCGTTACTGACATGACATAAGAAGTGAAACCTGAAAAAATAGCCATCATAGAGCAAACCAAACTGTTTATTCTATAACGAATATCACATGGCAAAACCTGCATCGTAAAATTGCAGCAAAAGTAAGAAAACAGGACATTAAATCAATAAGATTTACTTGATGTGACATGAGTGAATCCTTACTAGGAAATCACTATGTTCAAGTTCTAAGCAGAAGGTTGATCGTCCAATTAGGGGTAGCATGTAGGGGCCCCGCTTACTCCCACAAGCAGCACGGTCCAAAGATTGTGACAAATCATATGGACCAAACATCCATGGGACTAGAAATACTGGTGGGTGCGATAAACCCTGTAATGCATACAGATATTGGAGTGTAACCATAATTGATAAACCGTCCTCACAAAAAATATGATCTAGATACTTCAAAATATACAGACTAAATTGAGTGGACAGACATTAACATACACTGTTCTCAGGACTCACCACACAACAAAAGCGGCAGTACTAAACAATACAGAGGTCACACACACAAATCAAGTACTGAACAATAGTACTTACTACAGACAAGCAAGTTGCACTAATTAAACTCTGCATACTATTTCTTGCCACCGACCTACGGGATGTACCACACATAAGTGACTAAGCCATGGACTTCGTGAGAGATGTCTACCAGCACCATCGCCATCTCATCAACCTTGGAGAACCTAACAGAGTGGTCTTTCCACTCATAAACATGATGATGAAGGCAGTCCGCATCCGATTTGTCTGGAATCTTTACAAGAACCACACCCTTCGTAATTGAAGGCACGACTAGGAAATTGTTGTGGTGAAATACACCCTCGAGAACACGCCTGACAACAATGCTACAGGAAAACACTAGTTCACGACACGTGGCGACAAGGACACAACAGCTGGATTGTTTATTAGTAGAACTCATCCTCGAGTCTTCCAGTTCACATGGCATGACTTTGAGAACTTCATCTCCACCGCGGACCTAGTTCTAATTCAAACAGAAACCAAATATTTTATTACTACCTCCATTCAGAAATATAAGATGATTTTCGATATTTTACTCCATATAAGACTACATATATGCACAGAAATGAGTGAACAAAGACGCTAGAACATGTCTTCAAAGGCATGAGAGTAGAGGGATTACTTGCAATATCCATAACACAAGTTAGTGAGGCTAATATACTCTCTTCAAAGGCATGAGAGCTAAAATCTTGCATTTCCTATAGCTAGTATTGATGCTCATATAGTAGTTGAGAGTCATCAATCTTTTTGGCGATCTTGATTGGGTTTCTTCATCTAACATGCAGTACTAGTACTAGTAGTACAACTTTCAGGGTTGGCTCCGTGATCCTGAGCCTCGACGGTTTTGGCCAGATCCATAGATATCACTTCATTCGGTGCTCCCGGGTCCATCAAGAAACTGTCAAATAGAAATAAAAGAAAAGAAACCATAATCACAAACCCAAAAGAAGAACATAGAGGGAGTTATAGGATCGGTCTCGGGGTTCCAAGACCGGGCCTTGGAAAGAATCAACAACATTGATGCGCTCACCTTTCCTTCTTCGGGAGAGAAGAACAATGGCAGAAGCAGGTTGGGTTTTCTTGAAGAAATGAGGAACAAGATGAGGGAGAAGTGAGTCGGCGTTTTCTTCAAGAGAGGAAGTTGAGGGAGAAGAGTCAAATGATGGTTGCTTCCTCCATCCAACTTACTGCTGGAAAGGTGGGGGTGTTGTTATTTGACGGCTCATTGGGCATTACTATGGCGATTCAATAGGGGTAGTCTACCGTGCAGTTGTGCACTCTAGTATGGAGTAATTTAGTTCATGGCAAGTGGACCCCTATGCTGGCTGTCCCACACATTGGCGAAAGTGAGTAGCAAGGTTTCCGACGACCGTCCAGGAGGATCCGCACGGTAGAGCGTGTCCATTGTTTTTGAAGAAAAAAATGATTACATGAAGCGTTTCCACTCTTACGACGGAGGAGTGCAAAACACGGCAACCACTTGAACTTACATAGTACTCCTACTACTAGGCATGTGTAGTGGTTCATATGTCAATACTACATAATCTTGTTTCTAGTGTAATAAGATATGATCAAAAAAATGATAGTGTCCACATGTCAACTATATGAACAGTAATGTAACATACCCCTTTTTTGATTGTCCGGTCGAGAGTGAATGGTGAGATCAATGTTAACAGAACTAGATCTACAGCGCACGGAGAGTACGGTGCTACAGTAGTCCACGGAACATGAACCATATGAAGCATGAATCAGTGTTAGGCAGGGTGTATGAAGGGTGCATCTGATGGGAGCAAAAGTTCCCTTCTCGACCACTTTTGGGTGTTTGGCAGAGTGCATGAAGGGTTCATGAGTCCACACTAGTAGGTTAACACAAATACACCAGGAGTGTGCATGAAGAGGGGTGCTGAGATGAGCATACACGAAGAGGGAACAACTATATTGAGATGAGAATGCAACCAAACACACCCACACGCTTTGTGAACAGTGACTGATGTGCACCGTCTGAGTTTGATCCAACGGTCATGTTGCAGCGAGACATCGACATGCCTATGCAGAGGACGCCTAAACACCACTAAAGTCCCTCTGCTTCTCGAGGTGCATGATGTTGGTGATGTAGGGTGCCACCGCCCGCAAAGCCTGCTCCCAGTCGACGAGAGCCAGCTCGTCAAAGACGGCGTCCAATGGCACGAATGGGTTCCAGTGACGGAGCCTTGAGAGGATTCGCCCGGCAACAACGACGGCAGCCCACAACCCCTCCTTGTCTAGCTCCACCCCCACCATTGAGTGGGGATGGCTGAGCTCCTCGGAGATATAGGTGAAGAAGGAGACCAGGTCAGGAAGCAAAAGCTCGTTGAAGTCAACAGGGTCGTCGAAAGGGTTTAGCCCAACGGTCGGCATGGTCGCGCTGACGCGACGGTATGCATCATGCAGCCGCAACACGTGAGTGGCAACATGGTCTACCAAGTGGTTTAGGCGATCCTGGACCTCGTCACAATGACCCGCTCGCGCTCCAGTGGGCTCGCGTGACCGCCAATCATATCTCCTGCTTTCTACAGCAACGCTGTCGATGCCTCGAGCATCTTTGTGGTGGAGTCCTGTAGCTTTTGAAGCTCCGTGAACTCCTACACATAAAGGAGGAGCATGGTACTCCTCTCCTCGTTGAACTCACGGAGCTCCACGTCCTTGGCCCTGAGCTCTGCATCCTTGGCCTGGAGCTCTTGTGTCAAGCGCCTCACCTCAAATTCTGTGATCTGGTGCGCCGCCATGGAACCAGGTAGAACCAATGGGGAGAGAAAGCAAAGGTGCGAAACGGCTGAAAGGCAATGCAATATATGGGAAGGCGGAGGGAGCCAGCCTAGGAGCAGGGTGAATCTTTTGGTTTTCACCATGGGAAAACACCAGTCGGCGACTTTTCATAACAGGGAGCTATGGGTTTTACAGGCGGAGTCGTCATGACTAATTGTTGTCGCGCCTGCTCCTGCCAATCAGAAAAATAATAATCTTGCCACTCCTGCCGCACCCAAAGACCATAGGAACGCCGCGGTGGATATTTGAATTTACCTGTCAGCAAGGATAGAAAAAAGGGGTGAAAAAACAAATGTGGCGGCGACCTAGCTAATCGGTTGCACTAGCCTAACTAGCTAGCCACCATGCTTCATTGATGTACTCGGGGGGAAAGGTGGGATTTTGTGACTTGACGACTCATTTACTTGCTTCGGCGCTACGACCGAGGAGGACACAGAAAATGCACGGTAGGACGTTCCACATCTCGGCAAGGAAGAAAATATGTGTGCACCACCTGGGAGGACCCAGAAACCATGCGATAGGGTGTGCCACGTCTCAGCACGGAGGAAAAATGTGTGTGTAAAAATATACTGTATCAGACGTACTACGTATGGTTCGACCTCGGAACTCAGCCAGTCGGTCAAAAAAATCCCGCTAGCCACACAGCTTCATCATGCTAATGTGGCATGGAGGATAGGTGTGGTTAGCTCCATCTGGACCAGCCACAACATCTCTTGTTCTAGGTGATTCTTCTATCTTTCAAGCATTTTTTTAGTTATAGTAACACCACGACAAGCTCACGCCTCTCTTCGTGTGTGCCCGTGCGTCTAAAGGTTAGACGATGAAGGGGAGAGAGAGATCGCAGACATGGGACCCACCGGTAAGTGAGTCAACAGTCATGCACGCGTTGATGAGCCACTCCTCTACTCTGCTCAATGTAATACTGTATAAAATCGAGTTATGCGACAAAGCCAACAACCATTGCTATTTCAGGCTATCGACTTATGCTTTGTAGTCCAGGTTGCTAGCTCGAATCTCATCTTTCAGATTTGTTAGTTTTAGGTCCAAATTTGATCAATGACAAGTGGGACCCCTCGTGTGTTGTTTCGATATTTCAGTGTAGGATGGTTTTTTTGCACAAACACTTTGCGAGTTTAGACAAGTAACGGCACCAGTTACATGTATTCTACAAGTTTAGGAACAAAAATGATAGTGGCATAGAATATCACATCCACCCTGCAGCTTAGATGTTATGGTGATACGAGGTTTTACGTCGTTGGTTCTGAGATCCAACGGCTTGGGAGTAGTCTTTGTAATTATGCGCAATTTCCAAACTCTCCAAATGTTTTTTTGCAAATAAAACATCCAGGCATCGTGTGTGCCGCTGCGTCTTGGATCCAACGGCTCCTGGTAGCTCATATTAGGTGCTCCCCATAGCTTAATTAGTTGTGATGATGATATGAGCTTCTAGGTCGTATGATCTGTGATCAGATGCCATATGCGTAGTACTTGTACTTTCTGCGCAATTCCCAAACTCTTTGAGGCCTATATTGCAAAAACATTCAAACCTCCTACTATGAGTTGTTCTATCTCCGGGAACACGTATCACCATAGAATCTATGATGCGGGAGCACCTCATATTCTCCCGTGCGAGAAAACATCAGGTGCTCTTGCAGCTTGGATGCTATGGTGATTCGAGCTTCGAGGTCGTTTGATCTAAGATCCAATGGCATCTGAGCAGTCTTTGTGCTTGTAAGCAGTGCCTAACTTTTTGGGGGCTTTTCTGCAAAAAAAAACATTTGAACCACCAAGGAGTTATTGGATCACAGATCAAACGGCTCTGAAGAGCTTGTATCACCAAAGCATATAAGGTGTGGTAGCACATGATATTCTTACATACAGGAGAATATGAGGTCCTCTTCATCTTAGATGCTACAGTGATATGAGCTTCGTGGTCATTGGATATGGGATCCAAGGGCATCTGAGTAGTTTTTGTACAAATTGTGTGCAATTCTTAAACTCATTAAGGTTTCCTGTAAAAATATTAAGACATCCTGTGAGCTGCTAAATCTCAGAACTACAAGCTCCAAGCAACTCATATCAGCATATAGCATCTAAGGTGTGGGGGCACATGATATTCTCCTGGGGAGGGGGTGCACAACCAATCGGTGTTTGGGAGGGTGGGGACAAATATAATGTTCAAAAAATATAATCTAAACAATCCTAAACAGAGCTTCACAATTTTATCTAAGGTCGAGGGGTTAACCCCCAACATTCTACATAGCTCCACCTATGCAAGAGGTGTAGTGAGAGCGTACATGTGTGAGAGATACGACGTGAAAAAGCGAGGTCAATCGAGTAATTTATAAAGGGAGAGATCGAGGGAGTGTGGCCTAGCGTACACTAGAATGTTAAATACGATACACCGAGATATTGTGCGGCGAAGCTGAGGGCTGGAGGGAGATAGTTACCGAGGGAGTGCTTAGATAGACTTTGTGTGTGCGCGCACGGTGAAGGTGTTTTACAAAGGCAACACGTGTATATTGAGGGAGAGATAGAAGGAGCATTTGTCACGGAGGGCACGATGAGGTTGTGTGTGAGAAATTCATTTGTTGAGAGTGTGAGGGCGGGAATGACACAAATGGAGATCGAAACATGAAGAGCAATAATGAGCGTGCGTGTGTCAATACCAATAGCTCTATTAACAAAGAAATGAACATCAATCGATACATGAAGTATGTGTGTGTGGGGGGGGGGTTGATGGATAGACCTAAACACAACATTTGCATGTATATAGTACTAGACTTAATATTCATGTTTCAGTTTCCTGTTCATTTTAAATATTGAATTAAGGACCATACATGGCTTACATTTTACTCGCTTCGTTCCTTAATATTTTTCTTTTTAGATATTTCAAATGGATTGCCACATAGGGATGTACATAGACATATTTTAGAGTGTAGATTCACTCATTTTGCTCCGTATGTAGTCACTTGTTGAAATCTCTAAAAGACAAATATTTAGGAATAGAGTGAGTATTTTTGAATTCGTGATGCATGGTTGTAGCGACCTGACCCAAATGGATCAAGTCTTTGTGCTTAAGTGTCATCCCTGGATCGGTATGCTAACACACACAGTACTCGAGGACTTATGACAAAGTGCAATCACATGTAAAAAGTAACGTAAATACTATTACCTCAATCCAATAGCGGAAGTAACATCAAAGTTGTGGAGTCCCGACAACACCAACGGTAAAGTTGAGTGTAGACATCATAACCCTAACGTATCACTTACTCGTCATAAGATTCCTGCAACATGAGACGTTGCAGCCATGTAGGTCAGTACATTGAATGTACTGGCAAATTCACACCATAGAATATTGATGAACAATAGCTATCACTACATGCATATTTGGCTGGTGGAGGCTCTAAGTTTAATTTCGCATAAAGCTAATTTTTCCCGACAACAAAGGAATAAATTTTATTTACTACAAAGTTTATACCAATATTGAGAAGGGTTCCCCCAACTCAATCCCATAATTAATCATTAAACCCCATACATTAAATAAAGAGTGATGAGATAAAAAAAATATTCACTTCCAAATACTCAAAATTGTGCATCACCGGGGACACGGCTAATCATGATTAGTGTGTACACTCTGTAGAGGTTGTGCACCTTTCCCCACAAGACTCGATCGCCTCCCTTGAAGTCCTTGCACTGCATGGTGTTTGAGAACGGGATGACCGAGACACAGTCTTTTTGAAGCATTTACTCTCTACTCCGGGTAGACCGGTATACCTACAATCCCCCTACATCTGCTAGTCCACCTCTTTCAGAGCTCATACAACTTACTCAACTATGCCAGAGCCCATAATGGCTTGTGGCTGCACACGGAAGTTTCTAGGCATGAAATATCATATGATCCCTTTGAGCCTGGGTGGAATACCGAGGAAATATCACACGGGTACCCCGGGATTTCCATTAATGGACGACACTGGGTTCCCCAAGTGCCCCCAACCAATCCACCCAGATGTGTATTAAAGTTGCCACCTTAATGTTATCCAAGATAATAACTCTCATAACTTGCATGAATCACACATACCAATCCCCGTCTACGAGCATGGCTAAGCAATATATGACATAACAAATAAACCAATGGGTGTCTCCAGGATCATAGGTTCCTACCTCATGAACTACATGGCAGTGCCCAATTCCCAATCCTACTAATGCAATCTTTGAGGGTGAAACTAATGCATAGTAAAAACTGGGTATTGAAAAATATGATCAAAGTGTGGACTTGCCTTGTACTGTTGATGAAGGTTCTTCGCACTCATAATTTTGGTAGTTCTACTCGTCACACTCCGATCAATCTATCGTAAGCAAGAAATTTTATCCACACATAAGCAATCACTCAAAGACCCAAAAAATATAAAGGAGGATTGCAAAAACTCCAAAAGAACCAAATCAAATTATTTTGCAAGACCAGATCCTAATTTCGGTGAAACAGTGTGGTGATGGCTCAAGATATTAGATTATGCCTATGGATTCGATTTGAAAAAAAACTCAATTGAAAAGGTGCTACAGTTTACAAGATATGATCAAGTGAAGCTTCAAGTTCAAATTTGAATCCTTTAAATTTGAGAAGATCAAAAGTTGAAACTAATGACGCTACAGGATGTAGGAAGTCAATATGAAAATGTAGGAAAAAGAATTACTAAATTGAAAATATCAAATCAAGTAATTCAACATAGCATTGAATCTGCTTAGAATGTTGTGTAACAACTCTTTGGTGGACTAGTAGAGTAACTGGCTAAGATCAAAAATTATATGTTGGAAACTTGACACTAATTGTGGGCATGAAAAGGTTACTTCAATATGAATCCGATGTAGTTGGGTTCATCAGAAACGGAGGTAAAGATAAAAAGATATGATTGAAAGAAATTTCAATATGAATCTGAAGAAATTTCGATATTTGAAAGTTGCAAAATGTTTATTTGATAGATTTACTAGATAGGTGGAATCAAGACGAAAATGTTGGCGTTGGTTTTGTCTAATTTGGATGAACGAGTAAAAAGTTATGGCTATTTGAAAATTCAGGGCAAGCTGTTTGATGGAGAAAAAAAGAGCTATGGCTAAAAGAATTCTAGTCTTAAAATATAAATACAGGGACTAATCTATAAATCTAATTATTATACCGTACACTAGTCTAAAAATAATAAGCTATGGAAGAATATAGAAAAATACAAAGAAATATATATTTTTGAGATAGAGACAAGACGACTTCGGAAAGAGGAGACAACTTCTAGAAGTCCCGCCGGAGAGAAGAAATATATTTTTCTTTTATGAAGCAAGTCACCAAAATATTGATTTAACCCGCAGTGGATGATTTTTGGAGGCTCTATGGTCCATATTTATAGGTGGAAGAGAGATTTAGGGGTAAATGCTAGGCAATGTGGGACCAAACATAAACGAACAAAATAAAAGGGAGGCAAATCGCATGGGCTAAAAAGCACCACGGTCCAGCCGTGCGCACGCTGTAGTTTTTTTCTTAGCCAAAGAAAAAAGAAAAAGAAAAAAACTGAGAAGGAAATTGCTGGCTAGGCCTAGCCCATGTAGGGAAGAAAAAAGAAGGGGCGCCACTGCCACTATGTTGCGCATGTGGGCGACATATTGTTACGGCGTACGCGCATTTTTTTAAAGTAAAAACAGAAAAGGAAAAGTGAATAAGTAAAATAAAATAAAATTTTATATATGCATATTATGTATCAAAATTTTCAGAAAAAGATTTTCCAAAACACAAACAATTTTCTCGCGTCAAATAAAATACACAAAAATTTAAATAAAGCAAAGAGTGCTACTGGTTTATTTAAAAACCAAATAAAATATTTTTAAAATACCAAAATGATTTCAAACTAATTTATCTCCAATTTTATAATGTAGGGAATCATTCAACCCTATTTTCTATATATTTATTTTTAGGATAAAAATAATTTGAATAAAACCCAAATAAAGCGAAATTCAATTAAATCCATATGGCTATTCCAATTGGATATTTCTTTCAAACCATTTTGAATTGGTTCCAATATTCATTTCCCATATTAACATTCAATAATTGAAGGAGTCATATTACCTTCTATCTTTATTTAATTTGAAATATAAATTGGAAAAGATTTTGAAACCCATATGTGTATTTTCAAAAGTAGCTCAGACGCCATTTTGAATATGGCCTCCTACTTCCCACTCTATTTCAGTTTTGAAGAAGTCATGTTATCTTCCCTCATGGAAATCCTTGAGTGGTTTGAAGTTCCTGGTTTGAAAATATTTCAAATGGAATTCAAATCATTTTCAAATCCCTTTCCATTTCTTTGATAGAAGAAGTCATATTATCTTCACTCTAGGGTTTGTTTTGAATTTAAATTTTGAATTCCATGGAACCAAAAGCAAGAAATGAAAGTTTGGGAAAGTCCTTTTATTCCCTCTCATTCAACTTTCAAAAAGTTTTAAATTTCACACAAGCAAATCACACAAGCAATCATACCACAATCAAACAAACAATCAAAACTATTTATTTAATATAACATTCCAAAATTTAGAATTTTTGGATGTTACCCTTAAAATGAATCTCACCCTCGAGATTCGGAGAGGCTAGAAAGAAATAGGTTAGGGTCGGGGTTCTTCTCAAAATCCATCGATTGTCATAGGGGTCTGGGGTGCTACCACCCTTAGAAGCATGGTTACGGTTCCATCAAAACTCATATACTCCATCCTTTTTGTTGACAGGATCAGTCTTCTAAGATCTTCAAGATAATTCCTTCTCTGGGCTCTTCTGGTGGTGGCATAACCTTTTTCCTCAATTCATGTGTGCTTTCATCTTGGTAAGGTTCTTGCATGATTGGGTCTTCTTAGCTCACAAGGCTGGCGCCAATACTAAACAACTATCGATATCTCATGGTGGTCATCAAACAATTTTACTGTGTCTGTGCAGAAAACGGGTCTGGGTTGAACCTTTCCGTATGACCTACGATTGGCAACAACTGCCTTGTACAAGTGAAAATTGTCATACCATTCTAAGGTTCAATCAAGGCTTTGATATCGCCGTCTCTCTACTATAGGTAAGTCACTCAGATTTACCACCCCACATAGCAAGGCGAATAATAAGAGTAAGTCGGCATGGTGATCAATCCATTCCGCACCCAAATCATTACCTTGTATATGGTTTAGTGAATCTCGCATTCTAACACTCGGTCGTCCTCACCAGCATTGCAGAATTTCTCATTGTCCTCGAACTAAGTTTGGATAAATCCATTGATTTTGGAACCCAAACAAATATCTATCGTTTCTTCACAACTCTCAGGTTTTGCGTAATTCCAATAAAATTTTCGGTTGATAAAGTCGTATCTTCTTCCAGGGTTTTTCCTTCAGCAAGAGTGTGCTTGCTTCTTGGCAGGTCCTGGAGCCTATGGGTTACGGGCTTACCCCATCACATTTATAGCTTCAACTCATCCTGTGGTTATAATTTCTCCATATTACCAACTTTATACCTCCTTTCTATTCAATAGTACTTCGTCCCTTCATATTCCTGGGGTATCCCACCTATCAAGATAAAACTCATACTTATTTTTGTCCTTAGTCCACTCCGTGGGATATCATTATCTTTTCCAGGGGTAACGTGTTCTCACAGGGTACTACCACCCTTAAAATGCAAAAATTCATCCATAGACCATATTTCTCATATCTTTGAAAATGGTCAAAATATTTCTTAATAGAGTAACAACTCGTAAAATTCCACGTATGACACATGAACTTTACTGATTTCTTGAATTTATTGCAATCTCTTGCATTTGCATTACATGCCTCAACTCAACACCTCAATATACAAGAATTGTTCCCACTAATACTACTATATTTCTCACAGAATCAACTATTTAACACGAATATCCTCATTGGGACAATCTCTGGCAAAGTGCCCTGCTTCATTATGGCAGAAACATATTACTTCTGACAAGTCTCGAGGTTTCCTTGGGATTACATAGCCTCCTTGGGTCCGTGTCTTCCCTCTTAGGAAATCGTTGAAGTAGTGTCCTGAATCTTTGCACCTGATACATGTGATATGACTCAGGTCCTTCTTTGTAGAAATTGGGTTGTTCCTGGAATCCATTCTATTTATCTTCCTAGACTTTTCCGTGCCAATTAGGGCTTCTATTTCCTGTGGGTCATACTCTATTTCCACTGTTGGGAATGCTACTAGATCCCCCTTCAGACAATTTGGGGAGATGTGTCCTTCTTCTCCACATGGATAGCATGACTTGGTGCATGGTTTAATTGGGTCTTCTTCGGGTGTGTCCTCCACCTCTTCCTTCATCACATGTTCTTCTAAAGTTTCCTTGAGGGTTCCTTTCATTGTTTCTTTCTTCTGCTAGACGGTTCTTTGTACCATGGGGTAAATGTGACACTGAGCAGGGTAGTGGGTAGTCCCTTCACACAAGAAACAAGTAATCTACCTAGTTGGGCATTATTTAGCTGGGTGACTTTCTTCACAATGAGGGCATTCATCCATGTATTCCTCCTGGGTGTGTCCTATTTCTCTGCAAATCTTGCATGCACAAGGCTTCTTCACTTTGGGGTCACATGGTTTCTGGATAAGACGTGACTTTAGTAGAATTGTCTTGAATTCATCCCAAGCATTTTCTCCACTCCATCCTTTTATAGCTTGATCTATCTCTCGCCATTTTGCAGCACCTTGTGTGATCCATCGTAGGGTGTATGGAACCATATACTCTCCTTCAATACAATGCTCCTTCATGCGATCTTCCATGTTCTGTATCCACTGTGCTACCTTCGGTTGTGTCATCAATCTCGGTAATACACGTCCATCTTCATTCATCATCTTTTGGGTTCATGGGTTTGGGATGAGATACGGGAGAGGTGAGGAGAGATACACACAATATAAACAAAAGTTTTGAAAAAACGGGTTTTCTTTTGTGGCTGTCAAAAAAACAACAAACAAATGATAGCTCATAATTATCGCATCTAACGTAAGTATATAACAGGGGTTTGGTCTTCTTAAAGGTCAATAAATCTTCAAAGTCGTCAAACTCTTCAAATCTTTAGAGTATTTTGAGGTTTGCTCTTCCAGCTTGGCTACTTTCAGCTTCTGGGTTCTGAGCTCTTTATGAAATGCTTCCTTGTCGAATAAGGCTTCCAGAAGTTCCATCCAAAAATTCTTGAGATAAAACTCTAGTTCCTGGTGATACACCAGCTGAGGTGGAAACTTCATATTTTGCTTGTTCGGTACCGCGATAGGTGCTCCATTAGCATTCTGCCATCCAATCCTTCCAAAGAAATGCATGCTTAACTTAGCATGGTGATGATAGCACAGGCGGGCGATAGCATCACGGATAGTTGTAACTTATGCCCCTGTCTCTGCTATGAGATATCATTCCGTAGTTGATATCCCTTGTCTTGGGGTTTCCTTGACGACCAAAAACTTGAGTCTTGTCGCTCCAGGTTCCGGCCTTTCTCTGACTCACCTTCACCGCAGGTATCGGCAACTTCAATAGCTGACAAATTCCATAAGGGCTGGATCACATGGAAAAATCTTCATAGCATTGTCTTTGGTTCAGGGTGAAGCTTTGCCTCTAAAATATGGAAGCCAAGGGTTCTTCAAAAAAAATTCAAAATGGTATGAGAATAACTTAGGTGAATCCTATCAGAGCCTTCCAAGTCACTTCACACTGGGATTTCTTCCGAGCCTTCCAATTCTCCGAGTCATCAGAGTCTTCAACCGTGGTAGTTTCAATTATTCCAATGCTCGGCAAAATCCTCTTTATTCCGAAGTGGTCTTAGTTGTCTGAATTATTGTCCTTCTTGGAGTGGTCTCATCAGTCGAATCTTCGTGTGGTAAAAAGGGAAAAGGGATATAGTCTAACTATTTGAGATGAGAGGAAAGTATTTGGTAAAGCTTTAGAAAAGATGAGGGTTATGGGATCTCTTTTGAAAATAAAGTTTTAGAGAAAACCTTTCCTATGGGCTTGCCAGTTTCTAGGGGTCACGTCCTATAGTCAACATGTGCTCTGATACCATCTTGTAGCGACCCGACCCAAATGGATCAAGTCTTTGTGCTTAAGTGTCATCCCTGGATCGGTATGCTGACACACGTAGTACTCGCTGATTTATAACAGAGTGCAATCACATGTAAAAAGTAACGTAAATACTATTACCTCTATCCAATAGCGGAAGTAACATCAAAGTTGTGGAGTCCCAACAAAGTTGAGTGTAGACATCGTAACCCTAACGTATCACTTACTTGTCGTAAGATTCCTGCAACATGAGATGTTACAGCCATGTAGGTCAGTACATTAAATGTACTGGAAAATTCACACCACAGAATAATGATGAACAATAGCTATCACTACATGCATATTTGGCTGGTGGAGGCTCTAAGTTTAGTTTGGCATAAAGCTAAGTTTTCCCTACAACAAAGGAATAAATTTTATTTACTACAAAGTTTATGCCAATATAGAGAAGGTTCCGCTAACTCAATCCCATAATTAATCATTAAACCCCATACATTAAATAAAGAGTCATGAGATCAACAAAATATTCATTTCCAGATACTCAAAATTGTGCATAACTGGGGAGACGGCTAATCATGATTAGTTTGTACACTCTGTAGAGGTTGCGCACTTTTCCCCACAAGACTCGATCGCCTCCTTTGAAGTCCTCGCACTGCTTGGTGTTTGAGAACGGGATGACCGAGACACGGTCTTTCTGAATCTTAGACTCTCTACTCCGGGTAGACCGGTACACCTACAATCCCCCTACATCTGCTAATCCACCTCTTCGAGAGCTCATACAACTTACTTAACTATGACCGAGACACGGAAGTTTCTAGGCATTAAATATCATATGATCCCTTTGAGCCTGGGTGGCGAACCGAGGAAAAATCACATGGGTACCCTGGGATTTCCCATAATGGACAACACTGGGTTCCCAGGAGCCCCAACCAATCCACCCAGATGTGTATTAAAGTTGCCACCTTAATGTTATACAAGATTAATAACTCTCATAACTTGCCTGAATCACACATACCAATCCCCGTCTACGAGCATGGCTAAGCAATATATGACATAACGAATAAACCCTGGGGTGTCTCAAGGATCATAGGTTCCTACCTCATGAACTACATAGCAATGCTCAATTCCCAATCCTACTCATGCAATCTTTCATGGTGAAACTAATGCATAGTAAAAACTGGGTATTAAAAAATATGATCAAAGTTTGAACTTTCCTTGTACCGTTGATGAAGGTTCTTCGCACTGATAGTTCTAGTAGTTCTACTCATCACACTCCCATTAATCTATCGTAAGCAAGCAATTTTATCCACACATAAGCAATCACTCAAAGACCCCAAAAATGTAAAGGAGGATTGCAAAAACTCTAAAAGAACCAAATCAAATTATTTTGCAAGATCAGATCCTAATTTTGGTGAAAAAGTGTGTTGATGGCTCAAGATGTTAGATTATGCCTAGGAATTCAATTTGAAAAAAAAATCAATTGAAAAAGCGCTACAGTTTACAAGATATGAAGTGAAGCTTCGAGTTCAAATTTCAATCGTTCAAATTTGAAAAGATCAAAAGTTGAAACTAATGTTGCTACTGGATGTAGGAAGTCAATATGAAAATGTAGGAAAAAGAATTACTAGATTGAAAATATCGGATCAAGTAATTCAATATAGCATTCAATCTGCTTAGAATGTTGTGTAACAACTCTTTGGTGGACTAGTAGAGTAACTGGCTAAGATCAAAAATTATATGTTGGAAAGTTGACACTAATAGTGCGAACGAAAAGGTTACTTCAATAAGAATCCGATGTAGTTGGGTTCATTGGAAATGGAGGTACGGATAAAAAGATATGATCGAAAGAAATTTGAGTATGAATCTGAACAAATTTTGAAATTTGAAAGATGCAAAAAGTTTATTTGATAGATTCACTGGATAGGTGGAATCAAGACGAAAATGTTGGCGTTGGTTTTGTCTAATTTGGATGAACGAGTAAAAAGTTATGGCTATTTGGAAACTGAGGGCCAAGCTGTTTTACAGAAGGAAAAGAGTAATGGCTAAAAGAATTCTAGTTTTAAAACGTAAATACAGGGACTAATCTATAAATCTAATTATTATACCGTACACTAGTCTAAAAATAATAAGCTATGGAAGTATATAAAAAAATATGAAGAAAGATACCTTTATAAGATAGAGAAAAGAAGACTTCGGAGAGAGGAGACAACTTCTAGAAGTCCCGCCGGAGAGAAGAAATATATTTTTCTTTTGTGAAGCTAGTCAAACCAAAATACGCAGTGGATGATTTTTGGAGGCTCTATGGGTCTATATTTATAGGTGGAAGTGAGCTTTAGGGGTCAAAGGCTAGGCAATGTGGGACTAAACGCAGACGAACAAAATAAAAAGGGAGGCAAATCGCATGGGCTAAAAAGCACCACAAGTCGGCGGTGCGCACGCTGCAGTTATTTTTCGGCCAAATGAAAAAGAAAAAGAAAAAAACTGAGAAGGAAATTGCTGGATGGGTCTGGCCCATGTAGGAAAGAGAAGAAAAAAAGGGGCTCCACTGCCACTATGCTGCGCATGTGGGCGACATAGTGTTACGGCGTAGGTGCATTTTTTTAACTAAAAACAGAAAAAGAAAACTCAATAACTAAAATAAAGTAAAATTGTATCTAGTCAATTTATATATAAACATTTTAGAAAAATATTTTCTAAAACATGAACATTTTTCTAGCATCAAATAAAATACGCAAAAATTTCAACAAAGCAAACCATGCTACTAGTTTATTTAAAAACCAATAAAATATTTTTAAAATATCAAACTGATTTCAAACTATTTTTTCTCCAATTTTATAATGTAGGGAATCATTTTACCATATTTTCTATATATTTATCTTTAGGATAAAAATAATTTGAAAAAAAACAAATAAAGCAAAATTCAATTAAATCCATATGGCTATTCCAATTGGATATTTCTTTCAAACAATTTGAATTGGTTCCAATATTCATTTCCCATATTTGCATTCAATAATTGAAGGAGTCATATTACCTTCTATCTTTATTTAATTTGAAATATAAATTGGAAAATATTTTGAAACCCATCTGGAGTATTTTCAAAAGTAGCTCAAATGCCATTTTGAATATGGCCTCCTACTTCCCACTCTATTTCAGTTTTGAAGAAGTCATGTTATCTTCCCTCATGAAAATCCTTGAGTGGCTTGAAGTTCCTGGTTTGAAAATATTTCAAATGGAATTCAAATCATTTTCAAATCTCTTTTCATTTCTTTGATGGAACAAGTCATATTATCTTCACTCTAGGGTTTGTTTTGAATTTAAATTTTGAATTCCATGGAACCAAAAGCAAGAAATGAAAGTTTAGGAAAGTCCTTTTGTTCCCTCTCATCAACTTTCAAAAAGTTCCAAATTTCACTCAATTTCACACAAGCAATCATACCACAATCAAACAAACAATCAAAACTATTTATTTAATATAACATTCCAAAATTTAGAATTTTGGGGTGTTACAATGGTTTGGAAAAATAGATGCACTATACTTACTGGATTGTTCTCTTATTTGTGTGTGTGTCTGGTCATATGCTTGATATATACAAAGTTTTCTCACTACCATACCGTTCATCTTTTAAATTTGAATTTGCAATGAAAAACTTACTAGGGATAGCATGAAATGTGAAATCCATATTGAGATCACTATATCACAAACTCACTCTAATTAAAGAACTCGTCATAAATCAATTACTGTGCCTTTTGGAATTACCAGTAATTTGCAAGGAAAATACGGGCATTGTAATACATATAGATACGTTCGGCAATTTAAAAGATTCCTTTCGTATTCTCGAATGGTAGCACCCAGCGGCGTACCAGCCAGACCTGGGCTCGTGTTGATTCTCAGTAAAACGGGCCCGTGTCCTTCTGGTGGCGTGCGTGGTATGCACATTAGCCAACCCGAACCACTCGAGCCTCCGTATGTCGAGTCAAAATATCCAGCGGCCAGAATTCCAGCCCTAGGAAATTCCCCTCATATCCCCGGTCCGTAATGACTAGTACTGATCAACAATGGAGGGATCCTTTAGTAACTAGACAACGTTACCTACAGTGCCGAGCACGGTTCAATTCCCTCGGTCACCGCTACCCAAGGTCACCCGTCAACTACACTGCCTTGTACTAATAGGAGTATTACACCAGGATGAGCATAGAATTGAGCCCTGTTTGTTCATGCCTAGTGTTTGAGTTAATATATCAGGCAATGCACTCGTACGGAGGGATTATCCTTTTACTCTGCATATATAACTTGTCTGAAGTCTAACTAAGCAAAATGTTTGACCAAATCCTTTCTTAAGAAATATTAACATGTACAACAGTAAAGATGTATCACATGAAAATTTATTGCATGATGTAGGTTATGATATTGTTTCGAATCGTGGATTTTAAAATTCAGAAAATCCAAAAGTGGCCTGAAATTCATGAAACTGAGAATGGTCTCATGATATGACACAAATATGCTATCATAATTTTTTTGTTCAATTTGAAACAAGCTGTTTATGAGAAGTTGCACAAATGAAGAGCCAAGGTATTTTGGAACAAAGACATGTCACGTTAACGCGAATGCTTTCACTATTCAAACTGTGGGCATTTATGTGCCACCACATGTCCCGCTTCTCATCCGCAGGTGTCATTCGAGCAAGTGTGTGAGTCGACGGGAGGTGTGCAAGCAGACAGCTGCACCGGCTGACCGGGAGGTGTGCGAGAAGGCCGCTGCGCAGGCTCACCGGGAGGCGTGCCCTTTGACCAGGCTCCGCCGCCCACCTTTGTCCCAACTACACACACTTTTAATGGCGTCGGTGCCGAAGTTTATAACTTCCCCCACACTACCCGGTATTGCTACAATCTTCTCTCTTCCTCTCCTATTCTCTTGTCGTCTACCTCCAACCAGCCTGACCTAACCATACGCCATGCCGCATCACGATGGCCTCCCCTTAGTCTTCCAATTTCCTAAGGAAGACACCCAGCGGGAGTCTCAAGAACATAAGTGCTCTGGGGCGAGCTTGAACTAGCCTTGTGGGAAGACGCCGAGCCTATCCCTACTCCCGTTCCAGCTCCTGTTACCCTGACTATGCCAGCGCCCATCCCCGTGGCATTGATGGGCTGCGAGCCACACATTGTTGCCGAGCTTGATGCCACGGGGTTCTACAAGGTCCCCGTCCACTTTCACGCACCCGTGCACCTGCCAGCACATGCGCCTGCGCGTGCACTGATGCGCGCGCCCGTGCCGGTGCCCGTGCACCTGCCGTCGCATGCGCCTGCACGTGCACTGATGTGTGTGCCCGTGCCAGCGGCCGTGCACACGAATGCCTCTGCCACGCCGTTGCCAGCTCCTGTCCCTACGCGGGTGCCAGTTCCCCGCTCAGCGACATGGATCCCCGTGGTCAACTACTTCCTTGCACCAACACCAGTCGCCTCCTCCCGCCAGTTGACTCGCTCCTGGAGACGAAAGTCCAGAACATTTTGGCCTTCCTTGAAGCTAGGGCCAACATGCAGGAGTACACCAACAACAGCGCAAGACAACGCCGTCGGCATCGTCGTCGGTCAGTGGTCCGATGACACACAGAGCACGGTAGAGGAGCCGCTTCCCATAGCAACACGCCCCCGCTGCTGCTGCGTAATCTAAATTTTCCATGACAAATGTTTGGATTGCCATGCTTAAAATCGGAACGTATGGGATTTATCATTTCCATTTATTTTACTTCGATCATCATATGAATTTAAAGCCGGAGTCGGACTAAATGAAATCTATGGTTTGATCGATTGAATGTTGTCGGGGGGATGAACCTCGGGCAGGCAACGGAACCCGGATCCTTTTCAAAAACAACGGGGCCGGCGTCGCCCCTCAAGTCGGCATGCGCTTGGCCGGGTCGCTCGACCCGGCCAGGCTCCTCGACCCGGCCGAACTCTCCGACCCGGCCAGGCCCCTCGACTCAGCCTCGACAACCAGCATAAGACAGCCGAACCTGACACGACCAAGGCTTCCCCAACAACCTAGCTCCGCCCCTGGCATGTTCCTCAACCCAGCTACGGGTCAGCTCCCGTCCCATCCAGGTCGTACGATGGGACGAATCTTCATCCACCAGATGACTAAGGCAACAGTACCCTACCCATGCCTCTGATCAGCCGGAGCGTGGCAACAGTGCCCCTCACCTGCCAGCTGACCAGGGCTGGCGTGGCAACAGTGCCCCCATCGTCACCGCTGACGCCAGCAAGCGGCAACCTGACAGAGCACCACTGTACCCGACTCGACTCGGCCACACCATGAAGACCGACACGATGGCGCACAGTTCCCCTAGGCACGCAGGGCCCGCACCTAGCGTAACCCGGCGAACCACATGTGCCCGGCGGGTCCCAGTCCGGGCCTCCAGATGCTGATGACCCAGCACTACAGTCTTGTAACATTACCATTGTACCCTTGGGGGGTTGGCCTATAAAACCCCCCAAGAGGCCTCGCGTATACGGGCAAGCCAGACGTAAGCAAGGATAGAGAAAAAGTAAGCACACAGCAACTAGCCACCGATCAGTAGAACACACCTAGAGAGAAGGAGCGGCCTAAGCCTTGTCCAGTCTTCCTTCTTCCTCCACACAGCTCTAGGAGCAACCCTGTACTATTGCATATCAACCACACTCGACGGGACTAGGGGTCTTATCTCTCCGGAGAGCCCCGAACCTGGGTATGTCTTGCGTCCCGCGCTCGCTCATGCCAACCCCACCTCTGGAGCCCACCAGTGCCCTCGAGCCTCCTTCTCTCTTCAGCCATCCCATGGCATCTGCCGTGCACCCACCACGACAGTTGGTGCCCACCGTGGGCCAGCTCGAGGAGCTGGCCGGGAGCATGCTTCAGACGGGGCTCCTCTCTGACTCCGACGAGCCTGTCATATTGGCGGACAACATCGTCGACGCGCTCGCCGCCTCCTTCGCCGCACTGCGCATCTCCGATGTGTCCGCGGCCAATGAGTACCCCAGCGAGGTACTCAGCTACTCCGGCTCTCCCCTCTCCCTCGGTGGAGGTATTTCCGCCAGGGCAATGGACGTCCACGTGGAGGTTTTCGTCACCGGTACCGACGCCTCCTCTTCGTCGAGTAAGACGAGGCAGGCCGCCAAAGCCAAGGCCGCAGCGGAACGGGCCGAACCGTCCAACCCGTTGCTGTAGGACCTTGAAGTATGTCTAGAGGGGGGGTGATTAGACTACTTGACCTATTAAAAACTTAACCTTTTCCCAATTTTAGAGTTTGGCAGATTTTAGCAACCTTTGGACAAGTCAAGCAATCCTCACTCAAATCAAGCAAGCATGCAAAGAGTATATAGGCAGCGGAAATTAAAGCATGCAACTTGCAAGAAAGTAAAGGGAAGGGTTTGGAGGATTCAAATGCAATTGGAGACATGGATATTTTTGGTGTGGTTCCGATAGGTGGTGCTATCGTACATCCACGTTGATGGAGACTTCAACCCACGAAGGGTAACAGTTGCGCGAGTCCACGGAGGGCTCCACCCATGAAGGGTCCATGAAGAAGCAACCTTGTCTATCCCACCATGGCCGTCACCCACGAAGGACTTGCCTCACTAGCGGTAGATCTTCACGAAGTAGGCGATATCCTTGCCCTTACAAACTACTTGGTTCAACTCCACAATCTTTTCGTAGGCTCCCAAGTGACACCTAGACAATCTAGGAGACACCACTCTCGAAGAAGTAACAAACGGTGCGTTGATGATGAACTCCTTGCTCTTGTGCTTCAAATGATAGTCTCCCCAACACTCAACTCTATATCATAGGATTTGGATCTGGTGGAAAGAAGATTTGAGTGGAAAGCAACTTGGGGAAGGCTAGAGATCAAGATTCATATGGTAGGAATGGAATGTCTTGGCCTCAACACATGAGTAGGTGGTTCTCTCTCAGAAATAGTAAGTTGGAAGTGTAGGTTTGTTTTGATGGCTCTCTCCACGAATGAAGAGGAGGTGGAGGGGTATATATAGCCTCCACACAAAATCTAACCGTTACACACAATTTACCAATCTCGGTGGGACCGAATCAACAAACTCGGTCAGACCGATTTAGTAAACCTAGTGACCGTTAGGGTTTTCAGTGGGACCGACATGCAACTCTGTAGGACCGATATGGTTAGGGTTAGGGAATAACGTAATCTCGGTGAGACCGATTACACAAACTCGGTGAGACCGATTTTGGTAATTAGCTAACCAGAGAGTTGGTCAGGTAAACTCAGTGGGACCGATTTGCTCTTTTCGGTGAGACCGAAATGTTACAAAAGGGAAACAGAGAGTTTACATTGCAATCTTGGTGGGACCGATCGCTCACTTCGGTTAGACCGAAATGTTACGAAGGGAAACAGAGAGATTACAATCCCATCTCGGTGAGACCGAGATACCTATCGGTAAGACCGATTTGCCTAGGGTTAGTGGTAGTGGCTATGACATATGAACTCAGTGGCGCCGGATAGAAAGAATTGGTGTGACCGATTTTGGCTTTGGGTTTAGGTCATATGAGGATGTAAGAAAGTAGTTGAGGGTATTTGGAGCATATCACTAAGCACATGAAGCAAGAGGCTCATTAAGCAACACCTCTTCCCTCCTTGATAGTATTGGCTTTTCCTATAGACTCAATGTGATCTTGGACCACTAAAATGTAAAATGAAGAGTCTTGAGCTTTTGAGCTTGAGCCAATCCTTTGTCCTTGATATTTTGAGGGTTCCACTTTCATCATCCATGCCATGCCATTCATTGAGCTTTCCTGAAATAATAGTCTTGGAATAGCATTAGCTCAATGAGCTATATGTTGTTATGAATTACCAAAACCACCTAGGGATAGTTGCACTTTCAATCTCCCCCTTTTTGGTAATTGATGACAACATATAGATCAAAGCTTCGACAAATGATAATAAGATTGAAAAACATCGTCGCTTTGAGAAGTATGTGATAAGCAAGAGCTCCCCCTAAATTTGTGCATAGTTTAGGATTTGCTTTGGACTGCAAATGCACAAGGAATTAGGCTCATGGGTTACTCTTCCATGTCACATACATCTTGGTGGAGTGCTCAAAATAATAAAGATTGAATACATGCACTCATCACCAAGCAAAGTGAATGATCATATAAGGATAGGTAAGATAATATCATAAAAAAGGGATAAGTGTAGCTTATGATCAAGCACATGATCATCAATGTCTCACAGAAAACAGCATAGTATCTCAAGCAATCAAAAGCAAACAATGTTTAACCACTAAAGCAAGAGAGAACAAAAGCAACACTCTCTTTCTCGAAGCCTATGATCTATACATTTTTCTCCCCCTTTGGCAACAAGTTACCAAAAAGTTCATAGAAAATGCGTAGTGCTAGATCGACTCTCAGGCTTGATCTTCAGGTGGTGGTGTTCGGAGAACTCCAAGAACAAAGGCTTCAGTTGATGTAGAGGGAGCTAGAGGAGTTGGTGCTGGAGCTGGTTACCCTGGAATGTAGCTGGTGCAGATGATGTGGCTCTGGTGTCTGTCACAGGCATGGTAGCTGACCTCTGAGCTCTAGGCACTCTAGCAAATGCATCTGTGGTTGTCTTGCCCTTCCTCTCCTGCATGTCTTCCTGAAGCTGCTCCACAACTGACTGAATCTCAGTTACTTTGACATCTAGATCATAGAATTTTTGTTCCATGATTCTTTCCAAGCTCTCCTAGTTTTGAGTTAGGGTGGCCAACCCCTTCTCAATCCTCAGTGTTGATTCCATCAAGTAACCAAGTTGCTCCTGCTTGTTCTTCAAAAAGTACTCAGATGCCTCCTCTTGAGTTGGCATCTTGGCAGGATTCTCTCTCTTTGCTTTCTCCTTCTGCTCTTGAGCTTGCACTGATGATGGTTCATCCTCATTCATGACAACCTGATTGTCCTCAAAGTCTGGATAAAGAGCAAAATGTTCCTTATCCAACAGATATTTCCCTGTGCCCATCTTTGAGTTAATTAACTCCTGAATCTGTGGGGCATATCCACAACTTCTCTTCTGGTCAGCTGCAGTCCTCTTAATGGTCTCAACCATAAGGCTCATGACCTTGAATTTCTGTGGCACATCAAACAAGTGCAGCAAGTCGATAGCATGCCCTCTAATCATGGTGTGGTCACCTGACTTGGGCAAAAGAGTGTGCCTTAGAATCCAGTTGATCGTAGGCAGCCCTGACAGAAGAAAGTGGACTGGTCCAAACTTGAATGTCTCTATAGCTTTGTTTGGGGTCTCCTTGTACATATGTGACATAGTATTGTGTCCCATTTTTTTCTTGGCATAGACATCCAAGTCATCTTCACTCTCCTTGGGGGCATTGATCAGACTAGCCCATTCCTCTATGGTTGACTGGTACCTCGTACCTTCTGACATCCACACTATCCTGCCATCTGGATAGAAGTGTGTTGTGGAGTAGAATTGCATAATGAGTTCATCATTCCAGTTGGTGAGCTTCTGCCCAACAAAATATGCAACTCCCCAAGCTTCAAAACTGTCATACACTCCAGGATAGTGTTCTTCATTTTCCTTCATGTAGGTCCAGTCGACCCACCTCATATCACACACTATGGGCTTCTTGTCCAACAAGATTGTCTCATAGAAGTCCTGTTGTTCCTTTGTATGGAACCTGTAATCAATAGCAGTCCTTCTCTTGGTGGCATATGGATCTGTCATTCTCCATAGCCTCAATCCTGAGTCTCTCCTGATATTCATGTCCTCAGCCACAGGATGAGTATCATTGTGGTATGGAATCTTGGGCTTTAGCTTCCTCAGGACTTGTCCTTCTTCATCTTCCTCATCAGCAACTTCAGGCGCTGGGGCCTTGTTCTTCTCAGCAGCTGGAATACTCCTGGTATTCCTCCTTGGTGCATTTTTGGGCTTGGGGGCAGCTTTGGGTGCTTCTTTGGGCTATGATGTTGCATCCCCTGATCTTATAGCATCACCCATCAGCTTTTGTGCCTTGGGTGCTGGTGCAGCAACCTCTTCTTCCTCTTCCAACATGGAAGGTTGCCCAACAACTCTGGCTATGGTATTTTTGACCCTTTCCTTCCTTTTCTTTCCTTCAGCAGCAGGCTCTTTGGAATCAGGCTTTTCAGGTATTTGAGTTGACCCTCTAACCTTCAGCATAGGTGTCCTCTTGGCAGGGACCTTCCTATTAAGTCCAGGCTTAGTGGTCTTTGCTGAGCCATACTCCTTTTTGAGCACTACCTTCTTGGAAGTAGCCTCATCTTCTTCTGCCAAATAATCCTCATCCTCAGATTCTGAGGTTCTCTTCTTCCTTGACCTGGTGGCAGCTTTAGGAAGATTGCTTGGGGTGCTTCTGCTTCCTTCATCTGAAGTGCTAAAGGGACTAGTGCCCTCAGTCATGTGCATCTGCTCTTCTGACTTGTTCTGACTATCACTTTGGTCTGACATGCTGCAAATCACTGACTGCTGACCCTGTGAATAGTTATAGATGAGATAGAATGGATGAGCACCACAAAATGTAGAGATTTTTGCAAAAGAATGATTCAAAAATTCAGTTTTAGTTTTCCACAGAAAGCATTTCGGATCAACCGATTTTCAAACTCGGTGGTACCGAAGCAGTTTTGGAACCCAAACTGGTGAACTCAGTGGGACCGAGTCACAGTTCGGTGGCACCGAGACTGCTAGGGTTTCACAAAGTCCTAAAATCGGTTACACCGATTTGTAATTCTCGGTCAGACCGAGAGTTACTAGTGCAATGGCGTTAGCCAAATCGGTGGGACCGAGTTTTTCAACTCGGTGGGTCCGAGATGGTTTTGGCGGAAACCTAACCCTAAATTCTCAATGCACACCTATTCTAAGGATTGTTCTGATTGGATAGGAGTGTTGCAATCGTGGCAAGATACAGGATGAACACAATGTGTTAGGAATCAGACGAGGATAGCACTGTGATCGAGTCCATACCCTAGCTTGGCCATGAACTCGCTACGGCGGCAACGGCGGGGGTGAAATCCGTTGACGGCGGCGGAGACGGCGACAGGGGGCGGCTAGCGATGAGGAGACGATCCAGAGACCCTGGTGGCAGAACGAACTATTGCGCGGGCGAAGAGGTTTGGAGAAATTTCCAAAATTTTGCCCGTGAGTATATATAGCCCGACCCTGTCGGTGTGACTCAGTGGAACAACTCGGTGGCACCGAGATGCATAACTGTATACAGTTACAGCAACTCGGTGTGACCGGAAAGTTCAAATCGGTTGCACCGAGATTGGAAACCTAGATCGACTTAGTGATCTCGGTAGGACCGAAATGGAGGAATCGGTCAGACTGAGAATCACAAAGAAGTTTTGGAAGTTTAAGTCTATGACGAATCGGGGACTCCGAGTGCTCCTCACACAGAGTGGTTCGAATCTGACTTGATCGAATTTTGTGATGTAGCATGAATAGAGTTTGAGACGAGAAAAGCATAGATAGCTAGAGAAGGTTCTTAGGCATTCTTGTTCATCCACTTGGCAAAAGAAAAAGAACCCAAACAATCAAAGCCACAAGTGGATGTCCTCGAATGAGTAAAGTATGCATCCAACATGTTCACACAATAGAATGGCAAATGAAATATGTGGCAAAGCATGCACAACCAATTCTAGCATCTATCAAACAATTGGCGATGACTAGGTCATCTATATATGAGTATATTGACTTAGGAGTCAAATGAGAACATTTGATCATAGGTCATACTCATCGTTTAAGCTCAAGTGGGGTTGCCACTTTCACATAATGCATTGATGTGTTCACACCATTAGAGTTGCTTTGACTCATTTCTTAGAGTTAAGCTCCCCCTAGATGTGAGATCCCCTTTTTAGAGGGATGAACTAACCTTGGGTTTTGTCGATGATGACTTCATGTAGGTGTTGAAGATGTGGATGCTCAATATTGATGTAGATCATTTGGAGCAATCCTTTGGAGTGAGTTGCACTTTCAACATGCCTACATGGGTTAGTCCCACAAGGAACAAACAAGAATATCCATAGACATAGAGTGATTCACACACAAGATGATGTCCATGAAATCCTTAGGTTACCTTGTCCCTTGCCTTACCAACATGAGGGATTGTGACTCCTTGAACTAGTGCAAGATGTGGAAGTTGACTGCACTTGTCCTCGCCATAATGATATAAGTGAAGAATGTTGGCGGAGTCACCCTCAAGAACTCTCTAGTTCTTCTTCTTTGGGATCACATCATCTTGATGGGAATCCTGGGAGTTGTAGTTGTACTTGATGAAGTAGAACTTCAAATAGTCTTGGGAACCCACTTGACCAAGGCCTTGGGTGCTTCTTCAAATGCATCAATCTCCTCTTGAAGCTTGTCCTTGCCTTTGTTGTTGTGGTCTTGTGGTGGAAGATCATCTTGTGCTTGTGTAACCTTGAAGGAAGTGGGATCATACTTCTCTTGTTGAGGAACAAACTTCGTCTTGGGGTATTGATCTTCTTCCCACTCAACTCCATTGGCATTGAACTTTCGTTCAAAACCAACACCTTGATTCTTCCGGTGCCTTCCTTGCTTGCGTATAATTTCCTCGAATTGCTTACTCCCGACAAGGCTCTTGTATACACCTTTCTCTATAATTCCCTTCAATAAGCTATTTTCTTGCTCAAGTGTAACTTGGTTAAGAGAATCATTAGTGGAATCAAGAGAACTACTAGAAGCAACAATATTTGATTTAGCATAATTATTGTTACTACTAGAGGAAGGATCTTTCTTGTACTTGTTACTAGATTTGACTTGAGGCATGTAAGTAGATAAGAGTAAACGCTTGGCAATGTAAGAAGAACTTTTCTTACGGAGATCATCATTGATTGCTTTTAAGAACTCATGCTCTTGCTCAAGATTGAGCTTTTCAAAGCGTAACTTCTCATGAGCCCTTAAAAGTTCTCGATGATCTTGGAAGATAGTTTCATGAGCTAACTTAAGAGTGTTTAGTTCTTTAGTTAGAAGCTCAATCTTCTCCTTATCATTGTCATCTGTTTTATCTTGATTAGCATGATTAATTGATGTTTCATCATAGTATTCATCACTAGAGTTGTCAACAAGTAAATCATCATCACCTAGCAAGTCGTCTTCATCACTATTGAAATCAACATACTCGGGATGTGTTACCTTTGGACTTTTGGCCATGAAGCATCTTCCAATTCCTTCATTTGGTGAGTCAAATATGTCATAGGAGTTGGTTGACACAAGTGCTAGACCGACAACACCTTCATCTTGAGTATATTCGGAGTCAGAGTGATAGCTTCTCTCGGAGTGATGGTCGGAGTCGGAGCCGGATACCCATTCACCAACATGAGCTTGATGTCTTTGTTTTGTGTAGCTCCTTGATGACTTGTCCTTCCTTTCCGAATCCTTGCTTCTCCGTGAGGGTCTTCATTCATACCGATCATCTCTACTCCTCCTCTCTCTTGGTGGTGATTCTTCTCTTTTGCTTCTTCTTTTTGGAGAATGTTCTCTTCTTTTGTAGGGTGCCGTACACTCATTGGAGTAGTGTCCGGGTCTCCCACAATTGTAGCAATTGCGCTCTCGACTAGAAGATCTTTTGTCATTGTATGACCTTTACTTGGAGCTTCTTTCTTTGCTTCTACTATTGTAGAATTTGTTGAAGTTCTTTACCATTAAGCTCAATTCTTCATTGAAGGTTTGTTTCTCACTTGATGATGTGGGGGCTTCAGATGAGGCTTTGTAAGCACCACTTGACTTGTTGTGAAGTTCTTCCTTATCCTTGAGTGACATCCCATGAGCAACAATTCTTCCAATGACTTCCATTGGCTTGAGATCTTTGTAGTTTGGCATCATTTGGATCAATGTGCACACGGTATCATACTTTCCATCCAATGCTCTTAGGATCTTCTTAATGATGAATCTGTCGGTCATCTCTTCACTCCCTAAGCCGGCAATCTCATTTGTGATAAGTGCAAGCCTAGAGTACATTTCAGCGACACCTTCACCATCCTTCATTTTGAACTTGTCAAGCTGACTTTGGAGCACATCCAACTTGGATTCCTTGATGGAGTCAGTACCTTCATGCATATAAATCAAAGTATCCCAAATTTCCTTTGCATTCTCAAGACGGCTGATTTTGTTGAATTCTTCGGGGCACAATCCGTTGAAGATGATATCACAAGCTTGAGCGTTGTATTGCAGCATCTTCAATTCTTCCGCATTAGCTTCACGGTTCGGGTCTCTCCCATCGAAGAATTCACCTTGCAAGCCAATACAAATAATAGCCCAAACGGCGGGGTTATGTCTGAGAATATGCATTTTCATCTTATGTTTCCAACTAGCAAAATTAGTGCCATCAAAGTAAGGACCTCTACGGTGATAATTTCCCTCGCTCGACGCCATACTCTCCTTGGTTGTGAAACCAAGGCTATGGCCACCAAAAGATATGGGAATCAAAGCAAATGGAGACCAAAGCTCTGATACCACTTGTAGGACCTTGAAGTATGTCTAGACGGGGGGGTTGCTTAGACTACTTGACAAATTAAAAACTTAACCTTTTCCCAATTTTAGAGTTTGGCAGATTTTAGCAACCTTTGGACAAGTCAAGTAATCATCACTCAAATCAAGCAAGCATCCAAAGAGTATATAGGCAGCGGAAATTAAAGCATGCAACTTGCAAGAAAGTAAAGAGAAGGGTTTGGAGGATTCAAACGCAATTGGAGACACTGATGTTTTTGGCGTGGTTCCAATAGGTGGTGCTATCGTACATCCACCTTGATGGAGACTTCAACCCACGAAGGGTAACGGTTGCGCGAGTCCACAGAGGGCTCCACCCACGAAGGGTCCACGAAGAAGCAACCTTGTCTATCCCACCATGGCCATCACCCACAAAGGACTTGCCTCACTAGCGGTAGATCTTCACGAAGTAGGCGATCTCCTTGCCCTTACAAACTCCTTGGTTCAACTCCACAATCTTGTCGGAGGCTCCCAAGTGACACCTATGCAATCTAGGAGACACCACTCTCCAAGAAGTAACAAATGGTGTGTTGATGATGAACTCCTTGCTCTTGTGTTTCAAATGATAGTCTCCCCGACACTCAACTCTCTCTCATAGGATTAGGATCTGGTGGAAAGAAGATTTGAGTGGAAAGAAACTTGGGGAAGGCTAGAGATCAAGATTCATATGGTAGGAATGGAATATCTTGGCCTCAACACATGAGTAGGTGGTTCTCTCTCAGAAATGGTAAGTTTTAAGTGTAGGTTTGTCCTGATGGCTCTCTCCACGAATGAAGAGGAGGTGAAGGGGTATATATAGCCTCCACATAAAATCTAACCGTTACACACAATTTGCCAATCTCGGTGGGACCGAATCAACAAACTCGGTCAGACCGATTTAGTAAACCTAGTGACCATTAGGGTTTTCGGTGGGACCGACATGCAACTCAGTAGGACCGATATGGTTAGGGTTAGGGAATAACGTAATCTCGGTGAGACCGATTACACAAACTCGGTGAGACCGATTTTGGTAATTAGCTAACCAGAGAGTTGGTCAGGTAAACTCAGTGGGACCGATTTGCTCTTTTCGGTGTGACCGAAATGTTACAAAAGGGAAACAGAGAGTTTACATTGCAATCTCAGTGGGACCAATCGCTCACTTTGGTTAGACCGAAACGTTACGAAGGGAAACAGAGAGATTACAATCCCATCTCGGTGAGACCGAGATCCCTATCGGTAAGACCGATTTGCCTAGGGTTTGTGGCAGTGGCTTTGACATATGAACTCGGTGGCGCCGGATAGAAAGAATCGGTGTGACCGATTTTGGCTTTGGGTTTAGGTCATATGAGGATGTGAGAAAGTAGTTGAGGGTATTTGGAGCATATCACTAAGCACATGAAGCAAGAGGCTCATTAAGCAACACCTCTTCCCTCCTTGATAGTATTGGCTTTTCCTATAGACTCAATGTGATCTTAGATCACTAAAATGTAACATGAAGAGTCTTGAGCTTTTGAGCTTGAGCCAATCCTTTGTCCTTGATATTTTGAGGGTTCCACTTTCATCATCCATGCCATGCCATTCATTGAGCTTTCCTAAAATAATAGTCTTGGAATAGCATTAGCTCAATGAGCTATATGTTGTTATGAATTAACAAAACCACCTAGGGATAGTTGCACTTTCAGTTGCGCGCCGTGATGCAGAGCCTCCACGTCCCCATTGGCACCAACATCGACGCCTCCAAGGTCGCCGAGGCCCGAGCCCAGCTCGAGGAAAGGCTCCAGCAGATGCTGGACCTGACCGAGACGCTCGCCGCCACGCAGCGTCGCTTGGACTCCGCTCAGCTAGAGTGCAACACCGCCTACGACTTCACGCCTGCCGCAGCCGAGCCGACCCCAGGGAGGAGCGGCCGGCCGCGCCCTCGGCGCCATCCCAACCGTCTACGAGACCCCAATGAAGAACATGCGTTCTGCCCAGGCGGCTGTGGTCGGCCTGGATCAGCTCACGGGCGAGGAGCTGAAGGAGCGCATCAAGCAGATGCACGACCTCCTCAATGCGGCCAACGCGCAGCAAGACCACCTCCACCAGCTCGCCACGCCAGCGGGATCCTGCTCCGCATGCATTGCCGGACCCGGCGATCATCAGCACACGGCGTCCTCTCCACCCGGCGAGGCGCACTCCCGCTGAATTCTGACTCGGCGCGACCCGGCCCCGACGGTTGCGGGCGGCTTAGGCGACGAGCCCGTCCTAGAGAACCGGCATGGACTCGGCCAGCCTGACCAGGGTCCGGCTTCAACCGACCCGGCCCCCCGCGGCCCGGTCGCCAGTCGACTCGGCGCACCCGCCATTGATGACACCGACGCTCGCCTCCGCCTCGACCAGCTCGCTCACTCCCTAGAGGTGGAGGAAAGCGGCGCCACTGGGCCGGTGTGTTTCGACCCATGCATCTGGGACGAGCCCTTTCCAAAAGGGTTCATGCTCCCCCGTGACACCCCCAAGTACAACGGAACCGTGAAGCCGGAGGATTGGCTCACCGACTACACCACCGCCATCGGCATCACCGACGCCAATCGCTGACTCGCCGTGCGCTACGCACCGCTCATGCTCCAAGGGTCGTCCGGCACCTGGTTGACCAGTCTGCTGGTGGGCAGCGTCAACACGTGGGTCGACTTCGAGCAGGCCTTCGTCCACAACTTCACGGGGACCTACATGTGACTCGATCGCCCCAGCCAGCTTGCCATGTTCGTGCAGGGGCCGACGAAGACCAGCCGCAAGTAACTCGCAAGCTGAACCAAGCTCTGGAACAGCTGTGAGGGCGTCCACGAGGTTCAAGCGATCTTGTACTTCGTTAACGGGTGCCGAGACGGCACCCTCCTCAAGCACAAGCTCTTGCGCTCCGAGCCGGCCACCATGGCCGCGCTCATGGTGACGGCCGACAAGTACACCAACACCGACTCCGCCATGAAGATCCTGGTGGCACTAGATGAAGCGGGCAAGGCAAAGTCGGTTCCCCCTCCAGAGCCGGCCAGCAAGTGCAGCCGGCAGCAGCACCAGCAGAACAACAAGCGCAAGGCCGACCAACTGGCTCAGCGCTACGACAACCGACTCATCGCAGCCACCGAGCCCACGGCGGACCCGACAGCTAAGTGCAGGCAGACCGGCAAGACGGCATGGCAACCCGCCATGAGCTTCAAAGAGATGCTCGACGCTCCCTGCAAGCACCACAGCGGCGCAAGGCCGTCCATGCACACGCTTCGGAAGTGCGGCATCACCAAGCGCATCATGAGGGGCGACGTCCCGCCTCTTCCGGCTCCGGCTCTGGGCACGGTACAGCCGCCTCCGCCTCCACCACCGCCCCCAACTGGCGGCGCGATGCGCGACGAAGCCTACCCAAACCATAACACTGCCTATGTCGTCTTCACCAGCCTAAGCGACGACAAGCGCAGCAAGCACCTCCTTCGACAGGAGGTGAACACCGTCGTCCCAGCCAAGCCAGAGTACATGCACTGGTCGGACCGCCCGGTCACCTTGACCCGGGAGGACCACCTGGCCGTCATGCCGAATCAGGGTGGCCACGCCCTCGCCCTAACCCCACCATTGTCGCGCGGTGCAAATGCAAGTTTTCCCGAGTCCTCATCGACGGCGGCAGCAGCATCAACATCCTCTACCATGACACAACGACCAAGATCGGCCTCGAGGCCAAGGACCTGGAGCCGACCCGGACGATCTTCCGCGGCATCGTTCTCGGCCTCTCCTGCTCTCGCATTGGCCAGGTCCGGCTCGACGTCCTGTTCGGCGAGAGCAACCATTTTTGGCATGAGCCAATATGGTTCGAGGTGGTGGACCTGTCCAGCACGTACCACGTGTTGCTAGGCCGACCCACGCTCGCAAAATTCATGGCGGTCCCCCACTACGCGTATGTGAAGATGAAGATGTCAGGTCCAAAGGGCCTCATCACCGTCACCGGCAACTACCGCAAGTCCCTGGAGTGCACCCGAGACGGTGCCAAGCTGGCCGAGTCGCTGGTCATTGCCGAGGAGCGGCGCCAGCTCGACCGGATCGTCGCCTAGGCCGGCGAAACATCAGCCACGTCAATCCCGACCGAGGAGACGGCTGACGAGGCCGCCTTCAAGCCCTCCAAGGAGACCAAGAAAGTGAAGCTGAACCCGGAAGACCCCAGCTGCAGCAAGTACGTTGTCGTGGGCACCCGCCTCGACAGCAAATAGGAAGGCGAGCTCGTCGACTTCCTCCGTGAGAATCGGGATATTTTTGCATGGACCCCAAGGACATGTCGGTTATCCCGAGGAAGTATGCCGAGCACAAACTCCATGTCCGCAGGGACGCTAAGCCTGTCCGTCAACCCCTGCAGCGTTTCTCCAAAGAGAAGAGAAGAACCATCGGTGAAGAGGTCGCCAAGCTTTTGGCGGCCGACTTCATCATGGAGTGTTCCACCCCGAGTGGCTGGCCAACCCAGTCCTCGTCCTGAAGAAGAACAAGACCTGGCGCATGTGCATCGACTACACCAGCCTTAACAAGGCATGTCCCACGGATCCGTTTGCCCTCCCGCGGATCGACCAAGTCATCGACTCGACCGCTGGGTGCGAGCTCCTGTCCTTCCTGGACGCTTGCTCTGGCTACCACCAGATCAAGCTGGACCCGGCCGACGCACTGAAGACGTCCTTCATCACGCCCTTTGGGGCGTATTGCTACATCACCATGTTGTTCGGCTTGAAGAACGCCGGCGCCACCTTCCAGCGCTGCATGCAGAAATTCTTGCTGCCGCAACTCAGCCGCAATATCCACATCTACGTGGACGACATCGTGGTGAAGACCAAGCAACACCTCACGCTCCTCGACGACCTAAAGGAGACATTCACCAACCTCCGCGAATACAAGGTCAAGCTCAACCCGAAGAAATGTGTTTTCGGTGTCCCGGTCGGCTACTCGGCTTCCTAGTCTCGGAGCGCGGCATTGAGGCGAACCCGGAGAAGATCAAGGCCATCGAGCGCATGTGCAAGCCGGCTCGGCTGCGAGATGTCCAGAAACTCACCGACTGTTTGGCCTCGGTCAATCGGTTTCTCAACCGGCTGGGCGAGAGGGTCCTATCGCTATACTAGTTGATGAAGAAGATGACGTCGTTCGAATGGAACGACCAGGCGGACGAGGCCTTCCGAGACCTCAAGCGCATGCTCTCCACCGCACCAGTCCTGGCCGTGCCGGCCGACAAGGAGCCGCTGTTGCTCTACATAGCCACGACCTCACGGTCGGTCAGCATGGTGCTGGCGATCGAGCGACCAGAGAAGGGCAAGGTCAAGGCCGTCCAGCGCCCGGTCTACAACCTAAGCGAGGTGCTCTCCACCTCCAAGCAGAACTACCCGCACTACCAGAAGATGTGTTACGGCGTGTACTTCACCGCCAAGAAGCTGAAGCAGTACTTCCAAGAGCATGTCATCACCGTGGTCAGCACGACCCCCCTTGGCGAGATCATCGGGTGTAGGGATGCCTCTGGCCGGGTCGCCAAGTGGGCGCCCGAGCTAGCCGGTCACACCATTGTCTACGAGCCCCGCACCACAATCAAGTCTAGCCCCTGGCCGACTTCCTCGTTGACTCGACCGAGACCCAGTACCTGCCACCGCCTCTAGTCTCAACGCACTGGCGCATGCATTTTGATGGCTCCAAGATGCGACTCGGCCTAGGGGCCGGCATCGCGCTGTCGTCCCCAAAGGGCGACCAACTCCGCTACGCACTCCAGATCCACTTCGCCGCCTCCAACAACGTCACCGAATGCAAAGCCCTTGTGCACGGCCTCCGGCTTGCCAAGGAACTCAGCATACGGCGCATCCTGTGCTACGGCGACTCGGATCTGTTGGTGCAACAGTGCTTCGGCGAGTGGGACGCCCGCGACTGCAAGATGGCAAGCTACCGCTTCCTCGTCCAGAAGCTGTCCGGATCCTTCGAGGGCTGCGAGTTCCTCCACATCCCGCACGTGGAGAACGAGGCGGCTGACATGCTCGTTAAGATCGCCTCGTCCTGGCAGTCCATCCCGTCCGGTGTCTCCCTCGAGCACCTGCACAAGCCGTCCGTCAAGCTATCTCCGAACTCTGAGTCCATCCACGTCATAGACGACCCGGCCGCACCTCAACCCAGCCCACGGACTGCCGATCTGGCCCGGGGATTGCTGAACCCAGCCCGGGGGCTGCTGAACCCGACCCGAGGGATGCCGAACCTGGCCCGGAGATAGAAGCCGCCGACCCAGGCATCGTTGCCCACGACCCGGCTTGGGGGCTGCCAACCCGGAACCCACCCTGGTGGCCGTCTTCGCCGTGGTGACGGCTCCGTCTTGGGCCCTGCCCATCTCAGAGTTCCTGGAGAACGGGGTTCCCCCCATGGACGAGACCGAGGCCCGACAGGTGCAACACCAGGCGTCCGCCTACAGCATCATCAACAATGAGCTCATCAAGCGTAGCTGCACCGGCATGTTCCAGCGCTGCGTCGAGTAGGACCAAGGCATCGACATCCTCCTCGACATACACTGGGGAGAATGCGGGCACCACGCCGCATCATGATCCCTGGTGGTCAAGGCTTTCCGCCATTGTTTCTACTAGCCTACGACCCTCCAAGACACCGAGTCACTTGTCCTCAAGTGCGAGGGATGCCGGCGCTTCAGCAAGTGCAGCCACAAGCCGGCGTCAGTACTCCGCACCATCCCGATCGCCTGGCCCTTCGCGGTCTAGGGACTCGACATGGTGGGACCCTTCAAAACTGCCCGAGGCGGCATGACGCATCTGCTGGTGGCGGTGGACAAGTTCACCAAGTGGATCGAAGCACGGCCAATCAAGAAACTGGACGGGCCAACAGCCGTCCGGTTCATCAAACACATCGCAGTTTGCTACGGCATGCTGAACAGCATCATCATGGGTAACGACAACAACTTCGCCAAGGGCGCGCTCGCGCAATACTGCTCTATCTCCGGCATCCGCCTCGACCTGGCCTCCGTTGCACACCCGTAGTCCAATGGGCAGGTTGAGCGGGCCAATGGGCTCATCCTATCCGGCATCAAGCCGCGGCTCGTCGAGCCGCTCATCCGCTCACCCGGCAGCTGGCCTGACGAGTTATCGACTGTCCTCTAGAGTCTCCGAACTACGCCGAACCGGTCGACCGGGTTCACCCCGTTCTTCCTCGTCTATGGAGCCGAAGCCTTCATCTCAACCAATGTCGAGTTCGACTCACTGCATGTCGCGATGTACACCAAGGTCGAAGCTAATGAAGCCTGCGAGGATGGCGTCGACCTACTCGAAGAAGCCCGCCTCTTGGCGCTCAGCCATTCGGCCATCTACCAGCAAGGCCTGTGGCACTACCACAACAAGAAGATCAAGCAACCTCGCGTTCCACGAGGGCGACCTCGTCCTCCGACTCGTCCAAGAGCAAGCCGGCTAGCACAAGCTATCCCCTCCATGGGAGGGCCCGTTCATCGTCAGCCAGGCTTTGTGCGATCGCAATGCCTATTATCTCATCAACGCACGCAAGTCAAACAAGCGCAAGAGAGACACCGCCGGTGAAGAAACGACCCGACCGTGGAATGCAGAACTCCTCCGCCCACTTTAGAGTTAGCCGTACGAATGTATGTATCGCTGCCTTGAAAACGTATGAAACTATGGGGTCCCCGAACGACGCTCGGGGGCTGCCTTTTGCCGACCAAGTTATTGTGTCCCCTACTCTTATGCATCACTATGCTCTTGAACCCAGCCATCGGTCCGACTCGCTCGACCCGGGGGCTTGGGGGCTATCCGGCTCGGTTGCCACCCGCCGCCTTCCTTGGTGATTCCTGATGCGCTAAGGACGTCGCGGTCCCTCACTTCGCCCTAAGCCATAGATCTGGCTTCGGCTGTCGGCTGGCAAGCACAACGGGCCAGAGCTCCTGCGAGTTTCAAACGCCAAGTCAAAGGCCGCCGGGTCGACCAACCCGCCCCGTCACTCTAAAAAATAGCCGCACGACTGGCTGCTCGCCAACCAGCTCTGCCGGATTGCCGCCAGCCGGCCCAGTGGGTGTTTCGCTCGCGCTCAACGTTTTGAAAACCTAAGTACTGCGTGCTCCTCTCAAAGAGCCGAACTCCTTGTTACGGACCGGAGCCTCGGCCGTCAGACTCGCAGGGGGGAGATTTGAGAAAGGAAAAATGCAAGAAATCGGTTCAAAAAAGAAAAGCAAGAGCAAAGACATTCACAAGATATACACATCACGGTCAGAGTTCATTACACCCAGAAACCCCTAGTGGGTGGGTGGACCTGCGACCTAACAAACAAATCCTACCAAGTCATCTCAGGCATCTCCAGCGCCAGGTCGCGAGGTCAACGGCTCTCTCTGGCGGCCTCCGGGTCCGCCAAAGTACCGGTGTCCTCCTCGGCACCCCCGTCGCGGTAGACTCCCGTCTATTTGGAGCTGCCCTCCACGTCATGAAGAAGCAGGCCGTAGTCGTCGCCAGACACAACTCCGCCATCTTATGCCCACCCGGGAGGAACTCGTCGTGGAAGGCAAATTCGGCGATGTAACTGGCTCGGGAAGCAATCCGGCCGGCCTGCTCCTACAGCTGCTGCTACGAGCCGGCCCGCTGGCCCATTAGTGCGTCCAGCCATAGGTCCGGGTGCGAAGATAGCACGAACCGGAGCGCCATCTCAGCGCCGGCACGAGCGCCGGCGATGCGCCACTCGTGGAGCCGGTCCGGCCCATCTCCAGCCAGCGCGCCAGCCGCGTGAAGCTACTCGGTGAAACGGAGCCCGGCCAGAGAGCCGTCGTCATCGTCGTGCCGGCCTGAGACAGCCGCCCCATCTGGTCACCCAAGACCCGCAGGTGAGCCTCGACGGCGGGCATGATCTCCGGGAAGGTCCACGCCACCTGCGGGTCGGTCCCGGAGCCAACAGCCCCCAGCGGGTCGCGCTGGAAGCGGACGGCCTCCTCCACCAGCCGATGCATCTCCAGGAAGGCCCCTGTCAGAAAACAAAGCAAGTCAGAAAAAGGACATCAAGGACAAAAAGGCGGATACCAACCTGGCAAAACTCAAGAAAAGCACTTACTGGAGAAGGATTCTTCCTGGTGTTGCGCTTCGAGCAACGTACCGCGCCGCTCCCGATCAATGGTGCGGTCGCGCTCCTGGAGCGCCTTCTCCAAGTTATCCACCTTGGCAAGGGTCGACTTCTGCTCGGCGTCCTTTTCCTCGGCCGCCTTCTCGGACGCCTCGCGACGGTGAGCCTTGTCCTGACGGGCCCCCTCCGCCGCGGTCACCTGCCCCTTCAGGCGCCCCACCTCAGCCTGAAGTTGGCCCTTGTCATCGGCCAGCCTGCCGCGTTGCTGGTCCACCTCGGCCAGGGCCCGCTGCGCCTCCACCACAATGGCGGCCTCCACCTTAAGGAGCTTCACCTCGGCCTCGAGGCGGCCCTTGTGGCCCGCCAACTGCTCCCGCAGCTGGTTGGCTTCGTCGAGCGACCGCCGGGCCGCCGCTGCCTCCGCCTTCACCTACACCACCTCGGCCCCAAGTCGGCCGGTATCGGCAATAAGACGGTCGTAGTGGTGGCCGACCCGGAGCAGCCGGTTCTGCCGGGAAAACACCTCGACTGCAAAAAAGAAGACTCAGAAAAGAAGAGAAAGACTTAAGATTTGGCGCAACTTTTACATAGTTGGCCTGAATATCTGGGGCTACACCCAGTGGGTGCGCTAGTGCGCCCCCACTAGAAAAGAGCACGAAGGTACCCATGGCAACGTAGAGCTCCTCCTCCTTGGCGGCGAGCTGCTCCTTGAGCTCCCGATACTTGCCCAGGAGGCGGTTGAAGGCGCTGACCCGGTAGGCTTCCAGTTGCTGAAGAAGGCAGCGATCAAAACAAAGACATCATTCTAAAGATTCGACCCAACTACTACGTAGTTGGCCCAAACCTCGGGGGCTACACCCAGTGGGTGCGCTAGCGCGCCCCCACAAAGAATAAGCTGCAAAGGATACTTACCAGCACGGCGTGCTCCAGATCCCGCGTCCGCTCCACCTCGGCCTGGGCGAAGGCCTTGATCCGGACCGTCCGCCCGCGCAGACGGCGGCTGACGTCATCCATCACTGCCTCCTCCTAGGTCTTGGGCCCGAAGACCACGGCGCCCCCGCACCGTGCCGGTTGCAACATGGTGGCCCGACGCCCCCCTTGCCGGGCACCAGGGCATGCTCCCCGCCGGCCGCTCTCGCCGCAGCCGACGCCTCCTCTGACACCCTCTCCGGCACCGGCCACGAGCTAGTGACCGGGACAGTTTGCAACGCCACCACCGGCTCGGCAGCCGGGGTGGCCTACGGCACCACCACCGGTGGTGCCTCCTCCGACGCCCGCGGCGTCCCCAGTGGCGCCATCTGTGGCGCCTCCTCCAAGATGTCGTCGCCACCACCTCCGTCGACCCCCGCCCGCTTGACAATGTCGACCTGTGGCGGGGTGTCATCCTCCACCTCCACGACCTCCCAGTCGAGGTCCACTACCTCAGCTCGGCCTCCTGGACCGCGCACCCTCACCGACGATGGCTTGAAGACCGTCGCCGCCACCACCATGCCCTCCGGCATCTCGCGCCATGCCGGCTCCTCGCCGGCTTGCGCCCATGCCACCGCAGCACCGGTCCAGGCCCGGACCGATGCCGCCTCCAGCTCCACCTCGGCCCGGTTCCTGTCCCGCCAGGCCAGGCCTTCGGCGTTGGTCGGGTCCAGACCGAGGTCCGGATCTGCCGGCTCCTCCTCCTCATCCTGGTCGACGGGGGTGGACCGGCTCCTTCGGAATGCGAGGTCCTCAATGGCTGCAGTTGGCCACAGATTTTGCCAGCACAATTGGCGACTTGACGAAAAGACGAAATGAACAAACAAGCAAAGCCGACTGGGCCACTCAGATGCAGGAAGAAGAAAGAACTTACCCAGACAAGACCGGGATGGCAGCCCTCGTCGGCCTCTCTTGCGCAGCACCACGCCTCCTCTTTGTTGGCCTCGCGCTCCCGGCCAAGTCCGCCACGCGCTTTGCGGCCCGAGGCCGTGACGCGACGTTGTCCTTCCCATGCGGCCGACTCGGCGCCGCCCCCTGCGACGACCCGGCTCCACCCGCGTTGCCGCGTCCTTCACCCAGCGCCACTGCATCAACGATCTGCGTCAGCATTGCCCGTGTCGCGTCACGCCCAACGACTCAAGAAGCATGAAGAAGAAAGCGAAAAGGCAGGACTTACTCGCGCGGCGCCCCACGCCAATGTCGCCATCATCCTCCTCCTATCCGCCGTGGGCCGCGGGCTCCTCCGACGCCGCCTGCACCACCTGCGACGGAGTCTGAGCATAAGGGTGTCGGATGGCATTCAAAAGCACCTCCTTCATTGTGTCGGGATGGATGAGAAGGTGCGCATCAGCGAAATACGAAGATCAATGACTCACCAGGGGCGCCGGATTCGAGTGGCTGTACGGCGGCTCGCCGGCGGGTCCCAGCCCAGGTCTCCAGACGCTGACGACCCGGCCCTACAGTCTTGTAACATTACCATTGTACCCCTGGGGGGTTGGCTATAAAACCCCCCAGGAGCCCTCGCGTATACATGCAAGCTAGAAGTAAGCAAGGATAAAGAAGTAGTAAGCACACAGGAATTAGTGACCGATCAGTAGAACACACCTAGGGAGAAGGAGCAGCCTAAGCCTTGGCCAGTCTTCCTTCTTCCTCCACACATCTCTAGGAGCAACCCTGTACTATTGCATATCAACCACACTCGGTGGGACTAGGGGTGTTATCTCTCCGGAGATCCCCGAACCTTGGTATGTCTTGCGTCCCGCGCTCGCTCATGCCAACCCCGCCTCTGGAGCCCATCAGTGCCCTCGAGCCTCCTCCTCTCTTTAGCCATCCCATGGCATCTGCCGTGCGCCCACCACGACAAATGTTCTGCTAGAGCCGTATCAAAGTAAATATAAAACATCATCAAGCCACATGTATTCCTTCTCATCGCAAACAGTTCATATTAAATACCACGTTAATACCATATTAAATACTTGTAGGGCACGACCAACCCCCTTGTTCGAGCACTAGGCGATACATCTATTTATCCACACATTTAATTATTACGGAGTAGTAGATAAATAGACTACAACTAGCCTAACTTGTCCGGCATGGTCACTTTTGTTCCTAACTTGTTACATGTATAATACTATTAGTACATGAAACTGATGTTGTAACTTGTGAACGCGTTCAGATATGGTCAATGGAAACATCGCCCCCGCGTTCTTCATGTTTTCCCGTGCATCTAAACATAGAAGGGAAGGAGAGAGAGAGAAGACATGGAACCCACCAGTAAGTGAAGGAGAATAGTACGTGCTAACGAGCCGGTCCCACTAATGTACTAAAATTAATATTAAAACATGTTATCCATTAAATAGGATGTGGTAATATAAAAACATTATATCAACAAAGGGGGGGGGGTACAACAAAGGTTGCTACTATGTTGCCTATTGACGTGCGGCTTGAAGGCCCTGGTCGCGTGTTCGATCCTCGTCCTTTTTCATTTTTAATTTATAATTTACATATGGGTCCAGATTTGTTCCATGACAGGTGGGCCCCTCGGTGTGTAGTTTGTAGCACTTTAATTTTTGGGTCGAAATTTGTTCCATTACAGGTAGACTATCGGTGTGTAGTTCTGTAGCTTATTTGTAATCATTAAAGAGAACAACATAGTGTTTTGCAAAAATACCATGGTGTAACATGGAAGGTGCGAAAGGACGTGCAAGACAGCGGTGACCGAGCCAGAGGGTAATCAATTGAGGGAGGTGCGGGGATTGCAATGGTGTTTGGAGTAGTTGTGGGTCGAATGCTACAAAAATATAATCTAAACCCACTAGAATAAATGCCTTCACAAATTAATCCAAGGTTGGAGTCCCAATTGCAATGTAAATAGCTCCGGATCTGCGAGGTATGGAGAGGTAGCTTCAATGTGTGAAAGATACGGCGTGAGAAACCGAGGTCAATGGAGACACGGATAGATAGAGAGACAAAGTGAGTGTGGTCTGGCATTCTTTGAGAAGATATATATGATCTAGAGAGAAATTGTCCAATTGAGCTTTTGGGAAGGGTGAGGGTTGTAAGATAGAGCTTGGGAGATGATCCAGTCACAGACATGTAGATATATTTTGTGTGTGGCAGGAAGCAAGGTCAATCGATTACATATATAAAGGGAGAGAGATTGAGCGAGTGTGGGTCGTCGTGCGATCGAAAGAGTAAGACGGGTTGGAGAGGGTGACCTAGATAGACAATTGCTACTTCTGGAGCTTGCGTTGGTTTTTCCCTTGAAGAGGAAAGGGTGATGCAGCAAAGTAGAGTAAGTATTTCCCTCAGTTTGAGGACCAAGGTATCAATCCAGTAGGAGACTATGTACAATTCACCAAATACCTGCACAAACAATAAACAAACTTGCACCAAACACGATAAAGGTGTTGTCAATCCCTTCACGATTACTTGCGAAAGTGAGATGTGATAGAGATAGATAAATGGTAAAGTAAATACTTTTGGTCTTATCCTCGATGACATGATATAAAGGAATTAACTCAAGCAATATGATGAAAACCCTATCTACTTATCCTCGATGTCAACAATACAATACGTTCCTTGCTGCCCCTACTGTCACTGGGAAAGGACACCGCAAGATTGACCCCAAAGGTAAGCCCTTCTCCCATTGCAAGAAAGATCAATCTAGTAGGCCAAACTGAACCAATAATTCGAAGAGACTTGCAAAGATATCAAATCATGCATATAAGAATTCAGAGAAGACTCAAATAATACTCATAGATAATCAGATCATAAATCCACAATTCATCAGATCTTGGGAAACACACCACAAAAGAGTATTACATCGAATAGATCTCCAAGAGCATCGAGGAGAACATGGTATTGAGAATCAAAGAGAGAGAAGAAGCCATCTAGGTACTAGCTATGGACTCATAGGTCTGTGGTAAACTACTCATGATTCATCAGAGAGGCAATGGTATTGATAAAGAAGCCATCCGTGATCAAATCCCCCTCCGGCAGGATGCCGGAAAAGGCCCCTAGATGGGATCTCACAGGTATAGAAGGTTGTGGCGGTGGAAAAGTGGTTTCCTGGCTCTGTTGGATGTTTTCAGGGTATAAGAGTATATATAGGCGAAGAAACTAGGTCAGGGGAACTACGAGGGGCCCACGAGGTAGGGGCGCGCCCTTCCCCCTGGGCGCGCCCTCCTGCCTCGTCGCCGCCTTGTTGCGTCTCCGACTTAATCTCCAAGTCTTCTGGTTTCCTTTCTGTCCAAGAAAGATCATCATGAAAGTTTCATTTCGTTTGGACTTCGTTCGGTATTCCTTTTATGGGAAACTCTAAAATAGGGAAAAAAATAGAAACTAGCACTGGGCCCTCGGTTAATAGATTAGTCCCAAAAATAATATAAAATAACATAATAATGCATATGAAACATCCAAAACAGATAATATAATAGCATAGAACAATAAAAAATTATAGATATGTTGGAGGCGTATCAAGCATCCCCAAGCTTAATTCCTGCTCGTCCTCGAGTAGGTAAATGATAAAAACAAAATTCTTTATGTGGAATGCTACCTAACATATTTATCTATGTAACTCCCTCAATTGTGGCATGAATGTTCAGATCCGTAAGATTCAAAACAATAAGTTTAATATTTACATAAAAACAATAATACTTTAAGCATACTAATAAAGCAATTATGTCTTCCCAAAATAACATGGCCAAACAAAGCTATGCCTATAAATCATGCACAACCCCGATGACAAGCCAAGCAATTGTTTCATACTTTTGATGTTCTCAAACTTTTTCAACCTTCACGCAATACACGAGCGTGAGCCATGGATATAGCACTATGGTGGAAGAGAATATGGTGGTTGTGGAGAAGAAAAAAGGAGAAGATAGTGTCACATCAACTAGGCGTATCAATGGGCTATGGAGATGCCCATCAATAGATATCAATGCGAGTGAGTAGGGATTGCCATGCAACGGATGCACTAGAGCTATAAGTGTATGAAAGCTCAAAAAGAAACTAAGTGGGTGTGCATCCCACTTGCTTGCTCACGAAGACCTAGGGCAATTTGAGGAAGTCCATCATTGGAATATACAAGCCAAGTTCTATAATGAAAATTTCCCACTAGTATATGAAAGTGACAAAATAGGAGACTCTCTATCGTAAAGATCATGGTGCTACTTTGAAGCACAAGTGTGGAAAAAGGATAGTAACATTGCCCCTTCTCTCTTTTTCTCTAATTTTTTTCTTTTTTTTCTTTTTCTCCTTATTTTCTTTTTCTCTTTTTTTGTCTAGAGTCTCATCCCGACTTGTGGGGGAATCATAGCATCCATCATCCATTCCTTACATGGGACAATGCTCTAATAATGAAGTTCATCACATTTTTATTTACTTACAACTCAAGAATTGCAACTCAATGCTTAGAACAAAATATGACTCTATGTGAATGCCTCGGGCGGTGTACAAGGATGTGTAATGAATCAAGAGTGACATGTATGAAAGAATTATGAAAGGTGGCTTTGCCACAAATACTATGTCAACTACATGATCATGCAAAGCAATATGACAATGATGAAAGCGTGTCATAATAAACGGAATGGTGGAAAGTTGGATGGTAATATATCTCAGAATGGCTATGGAAATGCCATAATAGGTAGGTATGGTGGCTATTTTGGGGAAGGTATGTGGTGGGTGTATGGTGCCGGCAAGAGTTGCACGGTACTAGAGAGGCTAGCAATGGTGGAAGGGTGAGAGTGCGTATAATACATGGACTCAACATTAGTCATAAAGAACTCACATACTTATTGCAAAGATCTATTAGTTATCGAAACGAAGTACTACAGGCATGCTCCTAGGGGGATATATCTATAGGAAAAGACCATCGCTCGTCCCCGACCACCACTCATAAGACAATCAAAAGACAAATCATGCTCCAACTTCATCACTTAACGGTTCACCATACGTGCATGCTATGGGAATCACAAACTTTAACACAAGTATCTTTAAAATTCACAACTACTCACTAGCACGATTCTAATATCCCCATCTTCATATCTCAAAATAATCATAAAGAATCAAACTTCTCATAGTATTCAATGCACTTTATATGAAAAGTTTTTATTATATCCATCTTGGATGCCTATCATATTAGGACTAAATTTATAATCAAAGGAAATTACCTTGCTGTTCTAAACTACTCTCAAAATAATATAGGTGTAGCATGAGAGTTCATCAATTTCTATAAAATAACGCCACCGCCGTGCTCTAAAAAAATATAAGTGAAGTACTAGAGCAATATTGCCTAGCTCAAAAGATATAAGTGAAGCACATAGAGTATTCTAATAAATCACGATTCATGCGTGTCTCTCCCACAAGGTGTGTACAACAAGGATGATTGTGGTAAACTAAAAAGCAAAAACTCAAATCATACAAGACTCTCCAAGCAAAACACATATCATGTGGTGAATAAAAATATAGCCTCAAGTAAAGTTACCGATAGACGAAGACGAAAGAGGGGATGCCTTCCGGAGCATCCCCAAGCTTAGGCTTTTGGTTGTCCTTTAATATTACCTTGGGGTGCCTTTGGCAACCCCAAGCTTAAAATCTCGCTACTCCTTATTCCATAGTCCATCAAATCCTTACCCAAAACTTGAAAACTTCACAACACAAAACTCAACAGAAAATCTCATGAGCTCCGTTAGTATAAGAAAATAAATCACCACTTTAAGGTAGTGTTGCAAACTCATTATTTATTTATATTGGTGTAATATCTACTATATTCCAACTTTTCCATGATTCATACCCCCGATACTACCCATAGATTCATCAAAGTAAGCAAACAACACACAAAAAATAGAATCTGTCAAAAACAGAACAGTCTGTAACAATCTATAACTCTCAAATACTTATGTAACTCCACAAATATTGATAAATTATGAAAACCTGAGCAATTTGTGTACCAATCCAGAGAAAACATAATCAGATCAAAAGAATGTCTCTATCAATTATGGAAACTATTTTCCTGGGCGCAAAAGTTTCTGATTTTCAGCAGGATCAACACAACTATCACTGTAAGCTATCCTTAAGGTTTAACTTGGCACAAACACTAATTAAAACACAAAACCACATCTAACCAGAGGCTAGATGAATTATTTATTACTAAACAGGAACAAAAGCAAAGAACAAAAATAAAATTGGGTTGCCTCCCAACAAGCGCTATTGTTTAACGCCCTTAGCTAGGCATAAAAACATGAATAGATCTAAGTATTGGCATCTTTGGTATGCAATTCTTCAATTGCACATGTATAATCTTTAGGAGGTTCTTGGGTTTTGTCAATAATCAAACTCCTAGGCAAGAAATCAAGAAATTCATTCATAGCAAAAAGGTTCCTTAATAATATCAAGAAAATTGGGGTGAACACTAATCGTTTTAAGATCTTCGTTTTCCTTACTAGAAGATTCACCCTTGTTCTTAGGAATGTAAATAAACTTGGCAGTTTTAGTAGAGAGAAGATTTTGAGTAGTTTTAACGGAAGAAAAAATGGAACCCAAGTTGGTAATAATATTCTCTAGTTTGCCAATCCTAGCGGAATCTTGATCTATCTATTCATTAATTATTGGTTCCTTTTATTTAAGATTCTTTAAAGTGACTCCTACCAGAGATCCATATTGAGAAATCTGATTATGAATCTTTTTATCCTAATTTTCAATCAACTCAACGGTAGCAATTTTATTCTCAATAATATCAAGCCTTTGCATCACATGTTCCAAAGTTAAAACAGTTCCCTTGATCGAAAGAGGTGGCGGGCCTAACAAATCTATCATAGCATTATAAGAATCACAAGTATGGCTCCCAAAGAAATTGCCCTCGGTAATAGTATCCAGAATCTATTCCAAGGAGTAACGGCCACATAAAAATTGCGAAGAAGAATGTTAATAGGTTGCTTTCAAGTAGATCTATTTTGAGCATTGAAAATTCTACACCAAGCATCATTAAATTTTTCTCCCTCCCTTTGTTTAAAATTGAGGACTTCATTATCGGGAGTATTAGCAACGATAGGAGGACTAGCCATGAGAGCGAATCAATCGATATAACACACGAGCACACAAGAAGCAAGCAAAGAGGACGAATGAACATGGGGCGAAGAAAAGGCAAATCTTTTTGAAAATTGTTTTATAGGTGGGGGAGAGGAAAACGAGAGGCGAATGGCAAATAATGTAATACAAGAGATGAGACTTTATAATGGGTACTTGGTATGTCTTCACTTGGTGTAGATCTCCCCGGCAACGGCGCCAGATATTCTTCCTACTACCTGTTGAGCTTGCGTTGGTTTTTCCCTTGAAGAGGAAAGGGTGATACAACAAAGTAGAGTAAGTATTTCCCTCGGTTTGAGAACCAAGGTATCAATCCAGTAGGAGACTATGCACAAGTCACCGAATACCTGCACAAACAATCAACAAACTTGCACCCAACATGATAAAGGGGTTGTCAATCCCTTCATGGTTACTTGCAAAAGTGAGATCTAATAGAGATAGATAAACGATAAAGTAAATATTTTTGGTATTTTTGGTTTAAAGATTGGAAAGTAAAGATTGCAAATTAAAGGAACGGCGATAGAAATTGGTAAGTTAATGGGAAACTAATTCAATGTAAAATAGACCCGGGGCCATAGTTTTCACTAGTGGCTTCTCTCAAGATAGTTAATGTTACGATGAGTGAACAAATTACTGCCGAGCAATTGATAGAAGAGCGCATAATTATGATGACTTCTAAGGCAATGATCATGAATATAGGCATCACGTCCATGTCAAGTAGACCGACTCCTGCCTGCTTCTACTATTATTACTCCACACATCGACCGCTATCCAGCATGCATCTAGAGTATTAAGTTCATAAAAGAACGGAGTAACATATTAAGTAAGATGACATGATGTAGAGGAATTAACTCAAGCAATATGATGAAAAACCCATCTTTTTATCCTCGATGGCAACAATACAATACGTGCCTTGCTGCCCCTACTTTCACTCGGAAAGGACACCGTAAGATTAAATCCAAAGCTAAGCACTTCTCCCATTGCAAGAAAAACCAATCTAGTAGACCAAACTAAACCGATAATTCGAAGAGACTTGCAAAGATATCAAATCATGCATACAAGAATTTAGATAAGACTCAAATAATATGCATAGATAATCTGATCATAAATCCACAATTCATCGGATCTCGGCAAACACATTGCAAAAGAATGTTACATCGAATAGATCTCCAATAACATCGAGGAGAACATGGTATTGAGAATCAAAGAGAGACAAGAAGCCATCTAGCTACTAGCTATGGACCCATAGGTCTGAGGTAAACTACTCACGCTTCATCGAAAGGGTAATGGTGTTGATGTAGAAGCCCTCCATGGTTGAATCCCCCTCCGGCAGGATGCCGGAAAAGGCCCCTAGATGGGATCTCATGGGTACAGAATGTTGCGGTGGTGGAAACGTGGTTTCGTGGCTCCCCCTGATGTTATTGGGGTATAAGAGAATATATAGGCAAAGGAACTAGGTCAGAAGAGCTCTGAGGGGCCCACGAGGCAGGGGGCATGCCCTCTACCCTCGTGGCCGCCTTGTTGTGTCTCCGACTTCATTTCCAAGTCTCCTGGTTTGCTTCTGGTCCAAGAAAGATCATCGCGAAAGTTTCATTCCGTTTGGACTCCGTTTGGTATTCCTTTTTTGCGAAACTCTAAAATAGGCAAAAAAATAAACTGGCACCAGTCTCTCTGCTAATAGGTTAGTACCAAAAATAATATAAAATAACATAATAATGCATATTAAACATCCAAAACAGATAATATAATAGCATGGAACAATCAAAAATTGTAGATACATTGTTGACGTATCAACAATGTGCGTGAGAGAGTATAAAATATGAATATGTCGAATTGGGCTCAAACATGGAGATATATCATTTGTGTCTGAGAAAGAGCGAGGTCAATCGAGACATACATACATGCATAGAGAGAGAGAGAGAGAGAGACATAGAGACACAGACAAACACACACACACACACACACACACAGAGAGAGAGAGAGAGAAAGATTGGGCGAGCATGACCCGCCATGAGGTTGAAAGAGTGGGGCGGCTTGGATCGACTGACCTAGATAGACAATCTGCATGAAAGCGAGGTTAATCGAGCCTTAGATAAACAGAGCGAGATTGAGCGAGTGTGGGCCGCCGTGCAGAAGAAAGAGTGAGACAGTCTCGAGAGAGTGACCCAGATGGACAATGTGCGTGTGTGCACACAAGAGGGGGGTCTAGATAGGCAATGCATGTATCTAGCGAGAAAGGGTGGGAGGGAGGGAGAGAGAGAGCTTGGCATGGAGTGCAATGGCGGGTGTGTGAGAGAGATACATTTGGTAACAGAGTGGAAAAAGGCGGTTGTGTAGTTGAGAGAGTTAGCGATCAGAACATGGGGAGAAAGAATGAACATGTGTCGGAAACTGATACCTTCCTAAGGTGGTTAGGAGCGAAAGATTGATCGATACAGGAAGTGTGTAGCATGTGTGCTGAGAGGGTGGGGCTAAAAACAACATTTGAATGTAGATAGTACGAGACTTAATATTAATGTTTTAACTTAGTGTACATTGTAAGATTTGAATTGAGGACCATGCATATGGCTTCCGTAATTATTTCAAATTCATGCCATACTAGTTTTGCAAAAGTTGACATTGACTCGATTGTTGTGCTATTTTGTAGGTCGTATGTTTGAATCCATCCAAAGTTTTCTCACTACCATGGTGTTCATCTTATACATATGAATTTGTATTAAAAAAGTAGTGTGGATATCGTGAAATGAGAATCCACATTAGAATTGGAGATCGCTATGTGACACACACTCTAATTCAAATAACTCCTCATTAATTAATTTACAGTATCTTGTTTTGAATGACCAATTATTTGCAAGGAAAACACGGGCATGGTAATACATACAGATTCGTTTGCAAATGAAATAAGATTCGTTTGCATTCTCAAATGTAGGCGCACCACGTAGACCAGCGTCGTGTCATGGTGGTCGCGTGTGTCATATGGACGGTAGCTGTCGGATTTCGGATTCCGACAGACCCTTGAGGTTCAAACATTGGGGTGCGCACGAAGATCTTTCCCCTACCAGCTCACGTCTCGAGGTCTCGCAAGGATCTAAGCAAGAAAGATGAACACACAAGGGACATGAGATTTATACTGGTTCAGGCCACCATTGTGGTGTAATACACTACTCCAGTGTGTGGTGTGGTGGATTGCCTCAGGGGCTGATGATGAACAGTACAAAGGGAGAACAACCTCGCGAGGGGCTATTCTTGAGCTGGTGCGATGAACTGCTTGGGTGAGTTCAGTCACTTCCCTCTCTCTGATCGATCTGTTCTCTCCATGCCCCTACCCCGTGGTGGCTAGTCCTATTTATAGGGGGAGGCCCTGGGCCTCTTCCCAAATAATGAGAGGGAAGGCCACCAACAATTGGCCATTTTGAAGGGGAACATCTGGTACACTTATCCTGACTAAAGTTGGTCTTCGGCTGCCAAAGGATCTGACGATAACGCCGTCCTGGGCTCCACGATGACCTCCATCCTGCCGTTCTCCTGGTCGTGGTCTTGTTGCACCGAAACGGTAACCTTTGCCTGATGCCTTGGTCTGTGCTTGCCCCCTTTGCACCAAAAAGGAAACAAGGACGTTGCGCAGGCCGACACCTACCTGGCGCCCGCCTGGTCTTCGATCGTCATGGCTTGCGTCACGGGCTCCTCGGGAGGTACCCCGCCTTGATCTCTCTACCTCCTCGTGAGCCTGCCTGGGGAGGCTGCTCCTGAGGAAGTTTCCTGTCGTCCGCCCCGTGAGGCTTGGCCCCTCGCGAGGGTCTTGAGCTTGAGCTGATGAAGCTGGGCTGCGTTGGGCACCCACTCGAGCCACGCCGCAGGCCACGGGCAGGCAAGTCTGGGGACCCCCGTTCCCAGAACGCCGACAGTAGCCCCCGGGCCCAAGGCGCGCCCGGACTTGGCTTAGTAGAGAAGGGAAGGGGCAAGTGTGAAGCGCTGCGGGCCCCAACAGCCTACGGCCTTGGGCGCCACATGGCGGTTGATTGGACGTGGGCGCTTCCGCTTCCCCACGATGCCTCATTATGCGCCCGGCTAGGCGGACCCATGGTTGCACACAGCTATTCCCCTTTCGCCGCCCGCGCACTTCCTGCCCTTCCTCCTTCCTCGAGCTTCAACCTCCGCCTCCAATCCAACTCGAACTTTCTCCCCCTTCCCACTGTCATGGCACCGAAGAAGGAAAAGGGGAAGGAGCCCGCGTCTTCGTATTGCTCGCCTCCAGTGGTGGCCCCCGCCATTGCCCGGTCCATCATACTCAACCCCGAGGCCTTGTGCAAGGTCCGTTCCTCTCTTGCCACCATATTCGACGAGTGTAGCCGGACCGCGGTCTGGCCTGCGTCCCATGCTTCCATTGATAGGGTCGTCACGGAGGTCCGGTTTTTCGCCGACGCCTTGTGGGCGGGTCTGGTTCCCCCTTTCTCCACTTTCTTCAATGCGGTGCTCTCCCATTACCAGATCCACATGATGCACCTCGGGCCTGAGTTTGTTACCCTCCTAGTTGTCTTTGCTTTTGTTTGTGAGGCAATGGTGGGCATTCCCCCTTCCATTGCCCTGCTGTGCCACTTCTTCTCTTTGCGCCTGAGCGACCCCACCCAATGCTCGGAGTGCTTGAGCTTCCTTGCCATGCTAGAGACGGTTGCTTCAGGGATTGACTTCGGCCTTCCTCCCCCTGAGGCCAAGTTCAGAGAGCGGTGGATGTATGTGGATGTTGGGGTGCCCAGCCCCCTGCTCTCGCAACCAACCTTGCCTGCTGTTCCCAACTCAGGCTGGGGTCATGAGGCACTCGTGAGCCCCCGGCTCGTTTTCGTCTGGTGCCGCTTCGAGACCTTGAGGGCGCACAACGTGACGGTGCCCAAGGTGGTGAAGGAGTTCCTCCAGTGTCGCATTGCTCCTCTCCAGCGCCACTCTCGCCGGATGTGGGACTTCGCAGGGCACAAAGACCGCATGCGGCTTCAGGAGGAGGACCTGGCGCCTGAAGCACTGAGGACGGTGCTCAAGGTCCTGACTGGCGACTGTTCCCTAGGCATCCTTCGACATGATGGTGCCCTCCTGTATCTTTGTTCGGGCAGAGCTGATTTCGTGAAGCAGATGCCCAGCTTTGACGAGTGGGGGCTACACCCGGCTGGCCTCAGGGGGCCCCACGAGAATCCTGTCGCCGTGGTTGCTCTTTCGGTTGCACAAAGCAGCCCTGCCTCACGCGATGGAGCACGGAGACGAGAACTGCCGGGAGCCGAAGGGGATGATGTTGAGGTGTTGATGCCGCATGGAGCTCCGGAGGCGGCATTTCCTGAAGCCCGTCCTGGAGCAGCGGCAGGCGAGGAGTTGCGGCCTAAGGCTGCCGAGGTTGGGGCTCCCGAGGACCTGGTCGTTCCTCATGAGACGGCGCCCGGTGGTGTTCCTCAGGCCAGTCCCCTTAGTGCTGATCGCCCTGACGCCTCTTCCACACCACAGACCGACCCCTGCGCCGAGCGCTTAGGCCGGTTTCGCGTAGACTTCGAGGCTCTTTGCAAGAGGAAGGAGGCCTTGGGCGGTGACGATCGCCCTTGCCACCTGTTGAAGCGCAGGAAGTACTTTGCCATGGACGAGTAAGTCCTCTTCTTTCTTTGCTCCTTTATTTCTCTGTCCTTGCAGCTGATCGCGGCCTTTGAGGGCCCTTCCTGCTGAATTCGCCGAGATGGCCAAGGAGCCACCCCCCAAGCTTTGTCCTGCTGCTAACCCTGGGCGCACCGAGCTCGAGCGGCGCCCCTGCCACTCGGCCAGTCGGAGAAGTGGCCCGTCCTGCTGGGCATCTTGAGCCTGCGCGCCTGCTATCCTCCCGTCATGAGTTCTCCTGGGGCACAACCAGCTCGCCCCGTGCTCCTTCCTTGATCATGAACGGCGATTGGCTGAAGTCAGTCTTAAGCTCCTCTTCTGGGGACGGACCGGTGCCAGGCCAGGCTCCTGGTGCGGCCCGTCCGGCGATTGCTGGGGCACCAGCCCCCAGCCTTGTGTCGGGAGGGGGCATGCCGCCCCAGCACCCTCCAGGTTCACCAGTGGCGGAGGGTGACGCGGAAGACGTACTCATGCATGCTCGCAAGCGCCGCGCCGTTCGCCAAGAATTCCTCCAGGGGCGGCGGATGCAGTGAAACAAATCGGGGCAAAGCTTGCTAGCGAGGATGCGCGCCTCGAGGCCGAAGGCTTGCGCCTCGCTGCAGAGAGGCGCAAGCTGAAGGTAGCCGTTGCCCTTGCACGTCACCAGCGTGACCTTGACAACGCGAAGGCTGAAGCATCACTGGCGGCCTCGCGAAAGGCCTGCTCTCAAGCCGTGGAGGAGGCCTGGGAAGCAGACCGATGGCGCAAGGATGCGGAGGAGCGCGTGTGGGAGCTTCAAGCCTGGAGAAACTCTCTGGAGGAGCAAGTGGAGCTGCGCTAGGCGGCCCTTGTGTCGCTGAAGGAGGCTTCCGTCGACCAGGCGGAGCTCCAGAAGCGCGAGGAAACACTGACACTGGAGTCCGCCGAGCGCAACCTTGACCTTCAGCGGTTGGATACGAGGGAGCTCCTGGTGGCTCAGGCGGAGGATGACGTCGCCGCGCGCGAAGACCGAGCCCAGGAAGAGGTCGACCGCCGCGTGGCGGAAGCTTGTTACGGTCTCGAGCGCCAATACGAAGCGAGGTTGGAGCTGATCAAGGCCGAAGCTGAGGGTAGGACCGCGACCCTCAGGGCCAAACTGGCCGAAGTGACGCGGGGTGCTGACCTCTCCGCGGCTACCCTTGGCGCAGCGCAGGCGGAGCTGGCCTCCTCCCGCGCCAAGCTGGTTCTTCTCCGACAGAGGGTTGATGGCGCCGAGGCCATCACGCGACAGAATGAGGAAGAGATCCGTTAGAGGCGGGTTCTAGAGCATGAGCACGCCCCCATGCTCCGAACGCTCAGGGAACGGGCAAACACGGCCTTGGGCAACATTTGCGAGGCCACTGCCGAGGTGCCGCATGAGACCAACTATGTCGGCAACCTCCAATGTTTCACTGACATGGTGACGCTTCTGGAGAACTGCTCCGAGAGGTCTCATTGGCTCGTTGAGGAGAGGAGTCGAGCCTTGCTCAGGCGTGCCTTCTCCCGTTTCTTCAGCCATCTGCAGAACAGGGATCTCCAGTTCGATTTCGATGTCGCCAGTGCACCTGTGCGCAAAGCCATCCGGGGCAACCTGGCGCAATGGGTGGAGGACAACGTGGACGCCCTCGTTAGGGCCTTCGTGTCTGATGATGATGGCATGATCGTGGCCGCCGATGAAGGTGGCATGGTAGATGCGCCTGGCGCTGGCAGAGGTGTTGGTGGTGATGGTGACGATGTCCGACTAATCGTACGTCACTGCTGTTTAACCTGCGTGAAGAAGGTTCGGGCTTGGCCCTGAAGACTGTAAGAGCATTTTGGGAGGGGAGGCCCCTCATGTAAAGGTTTGCGATTGATATCCTTGTAAGCGTAACGCTGCGTGTGAGCTTAGCTACTGGCCCGGTGATGGGTCAGCTGACCTTTTTACCTTTTGACCCCGACGAATCCCGAGCAGGCCTGTGGGGGCTGCAACGCCTCGAGTGTCTTCCGGGTGGTCCCATTGATCCTGCGATGAGAACCTCCGGAGAGGGTGCGGCAACAGCGGTCCGGATTGTAGACGTGCTTGGCCTGGCCCGGCTTGCGAGGGGCTCGCGGGGGGCGGCAACTGACGCTAACTTGGACGTAAAGCCGAAACCAGAACACGAGAGATTGCTCGAACGAGACTAAGCATCCCTTCCCCAGACACACGCAAGTCTCAACCTCAAATCCAACTTAAATTCAAATCGAAGAAAATTGTCAACAGAGGAAAAGGCAAAAGGCAAAAAGCCGCGTCCGGTACCTAGTCTAGTCTTCGACGTCTTCTCACCAGCGCGGAGCTAAGTGCTGCCACTGGGCGTGGGCGGGAGCCCCCGAGGCCCGAGGGCGGCTCTCCGGAGACTCCGGGGCGTGTACAGCCCCACTCATTATTACGTGAGAGTTTCACGGGGCGGAGAGCTTCACAGGCACTGGGCCTTCTTCACAGGTATTGGCCTTGCTTCATATCACCAGACGAGGGCGCCGCCTTGCGCTGCACTCTACCACCATTGACGGTGACCGGAAACCAAGGATGACGCCAATGGGGTAGAGCGATCGCCAGTGGTTCCCCCGACGACCACGGGTCCTCTGCCGGGGGTAGGCCCTGTGGCACCTCCCCGGCAGACGGCCTACCTCCGGAGTGCGCCTTGCGCCGAGCACCGCGGGGACGAACCCGGATCTCGGCCCCTCTCCTGCAGCCCCCGGTGCCCTCCTCCCGAGGGGTAGGAGGCTGCAGCATTGGGGCAGCCATCTGCCGCGGCGACCTGTACCTCCTATGACCCATGGTTAGCATAAGCGTGCTCCTAAGGAAGTAGTGGTACCAGATAGTTGCTGCCACCGGCGCGGCCATCGAGTCCCTCTTGGGGCTCTTGAAACAGCTGAGCTTCTGGTGGCTTCTCGCCCCAGCCTGGCCCGAGGAACGAGCCATGGTCTTCTTCCAATGCACACTCTCGATCCACCATGTGGGGCACATAAGCTTCTGGGACCACAGCCCCACGGTTCTCACCGTAGTGCCCCACATGCCACGCAGTCCGGCCTGGAGAGTTGTCTTGAGGGTGATGGCGCGGTGGCCCGCCGAGGCCGAAGGTCGCAGCGTGTGCTCCTTCGCCGGCCAGAGATGGGGCCAGCGCGACTTGGCACCCAGTGTTGACGGCGGTTTGGCGTTGAGCAGGGCCTGGAGTCTGCTCGGAGTTGCGTGGGCACGTATGGGGCCGCCATATGGCCTGCCCTGGACCTAGGGTGGCAGCTGGACGCAGAAAGGAGGTGCTCCCGAGGCGGCGGCATCCAGGAGTTCGGCTACTTGCTCCAGGAGCACGTCAAAGCCACCCTCCAGCAGACGTCACCGTAGCAGCTCTTGGGCCACCGTGAGCGCGGCCCTGGAGTTCGCCTGCTCCCGTCGGGTGTGCAGCCTTGTGGCAGCGGCGTGGTTTGAAGCTCTTGCTGCTGACCGCACCTACCGCGGTGTGAAGGCAGGCGGCGTTTGGCCACGTCGCCCGCGCCCCGCAGTGCCCTACGGAGCGCGAGCTGCCTGAGGCACAAGGTTGAGGTCGCCCTGGGCCGGCGGCACGGCGTGGATGGGCCACGCCGCCCAGCGGTCGGCGTTGGCAGTCCGATCGCTTGACATCAGGGCGGCGAGGCGATGAAACGCAAGGCGGCGGAAGAAGCATTCCGGCGCACCCCTACGTGGCGCGCCAAATGTCAGATTTCGGGTTCCGGCAGACCCTTGAGGTTCGAACACTAGGGTGCGCATGAAGATGTTTCCCCTACCAGCTCATGTCTTGAGGTCTTGCAAGGATCTAAGCAAGAAAGATGAACACACAAGGGACACGAGATTTATACTGGTTCAGGCCACCATTGTGGTGTAATACCCTACTCCAGTGTGTGGTGTGGTGGATTGCCTCAGGGGCTGATGATGAACAGTACTAAGGGAGACCAGCCTCGCGAGGGGCTGTTCTTGAGCTGGTGCGATGAACTACTTGGGTGAGTTCAGTCGCTTCTCTCTCTCTCTGATCGATCTGTTCTCTCCATGCCCCTACCCCGAGGTGGCTAGTCCTATTTATAGGGGGAGGCCTTGGGCCTCTTCCCAAGTAATGAGCGGGAAGGGCGCCAACAATAAGCCATTTTGAAGGCGAACATCTGGTACACTTATCCTGACTAAAGTTGGTCTTCGGCTGCCAAAGGCTCTGACGATGACGCCGTCTTGGGCACCATGATGACCTTTGAAAAATCAACATAACTTGAGAATGTGAAGCTACATGCACTTTGAAAACCAGCTAATGATCCAAAGTAGTTCCGGATTATAAAACACTAAATGGTGTAAGCACCAAAAAACACAAAATGCAACATGGTGTACAAGGACTACTAACATGGTCTGTACCTGCTCGAATTATTCGTTCTCTAGCTGAAAATATCGAAGTGTAATTGCACCTATAACCAGTGCACAAACTGCATATCAACATATCTATCCTACACAAGTATGTATATAGTTTCAAACAATAGATTAGACAAGTATTTATGCTACATTGTCATGATATGGGGACTTTCTGGTAGATGTCCTCGATGTTTCCTCAACCATGAAAATGTACTATAATTAGCTTGTCATCAATTCGAGCAAATCTCTATGTCCCTCCCAACATAGCAGATCATCATTAGACACTCAATCCTTCAATGGGAGCTTGCAAAATGATTGCATTAGATCCCTCATTAGACCCTATATGTTCATCACCAGGAGCATGTAAAATGTTTGCATCAAATCCTTCATTAGCAGTCTATTCATTAGACACTTTAGGCTCAAGTACAATATGAGCTTGTATGTTTGCACCGGAAACTAGATTAGACACATCAGGATCAGTCAGTTCAGTATTGATTGGGGGATTTATAAAATAAGCAGAAATTAGTTTCATTTTCTTATAGATTCCCTACATACAAGCAGTTTTACAACACCGGCAGGTTTAACTGTTGGCCAGAAATTGAACAGTTGAATTAGATATAATCTGGGATGTGATGTACCTGCTCGTTGTGCATGCTGCTCTTGCAAGCTACAACTGTCCATTTGCGCAAGCTTGATGCCATGCCCGTGTTGCCGCCGCTACTTCCCATGTAGGCTACACCAAGGGTTGGATCTTCATCTTCTTATCCTTCCATCGCTTGAAGCTTGGCGACCGGCGTCCAACAAGGGCATGAGGATGTGATGTGTCAGTCTATGTCGTGGACTTAACACGACAGATGCCCTAGCAAAGGACTTAGGTGCGGAGCCATCGCAATGCTACCTCTTGAGGCAGACTAAGGCATAGCCTAGTGGTAGGAAGGGGCTGATGCCTTCCCACCCACCCAGGTTCAAGGCACGGTACTTGCAATTTGGGTTTGTTGCACCAATTATACTGTAGAGGGTTCCCTTACAGTCTTTCTGTCAAAAAATGCTACCTCTTGAGCATGCGTTGGTTTTCCCTTGAAGAGGAAAGGGTGATGCAGCAAAGTAGCGTAAGTATTGCCCTCAGTTTTGAGAACCAAGGTATCAATCTAGTAGGAGACAACACACAAGTCACCAAATACCTTCACAAACAATCAACAACTTGCACCCAACATGATAAAGGGGTTGTCAATCCCTTCACGGTCACTTGCAAAAGTAAGATCCAATAGAGATAGATAAACGGTAAAGTAAATATTATTGGTATTTTTGGTTTATAGATCGGAAAGTAAAAGATTGCAAAATAGTAGATCGCAAACTAGCAAGATGTAAAAGAGAATTTATATGATGGAAAAGAGACCCGCGGGCCATAGGTTTCACTAGTGGCTTCTATCAAGATAGCAAATATTATGGTGGGTGAACAAATTAGTGCCGAGCAATTGATAGAAAAGCGCATAGTTATGACGATATCTAAGGCAATGATCATGAACATAGGCATCACATATGTGTCAAGTAGACCGACGATTTTGCATCTACTACTATTACTCCATGCATCGACCGCTATCCAGCATGCATCTGGAGTATTAAGTTCATAAAGAACGGAGTAACGCATTAAGTGAGATGATATGATGTAAAGGAATTAATTCAAGCAATATGATGAAAGTACCATCTTTTTATCCTCGATGGAAACAATACAATACGTGCCATGCTTCCCCTACTGTCACTGGGAAAGTACACCGCAAGATTGAACCCAAAGCTAAGCACTTCTCCCATTGCAAGAAATATCAATCTAGTAGCCAAACTAAACCCATAATTCGAAGAAATTTGCAAAGATATCAAATCATGCACGTAAGAATTCAGAGAAGAACCAAATGATATTCATAGATAATGTGATCATAAATCCACAATTCATTGGATCTCAGCAAACACACTGCAAAAGAGTATTACATCGAATAGATCTCAAAGAACATCAAGGAGAACATGGTATTGAGAATCAAAGAGAGAGAAGAAGCCATCTAGCTACTATCTATGGACCCGTAGGTCTGTGGTAAACTACTCACGCTTCATCAGAGAGGCAATGGTGTTGATGAAGAAGCCCTCTGTTATCGAATCCCCCTCCGGTAGGACGCCGGAACAGGCCCCTAGATGGGATCTCACGGGTACAGGAGGTTGCGGTGGTGGAAAAGTGGTTATGTGGCTCCCCTGTTTGTTTTCATGGTATACGAGTATATATAGGTGAAGGAACTAGGTTAGGGGAGCTACGAGGGGCCCATGAGGTAGGGGGCGCGCCCTACCCCCCCTGGGCGCATCCTCCTGCCTCATGGTCACCTCGTTGTGTCTCCAACTTCATCTCCATGTCTTCTGGTTTCCTTTCGGTCCAAGAAAGATCATCGCGAAAGTTTCATTCCATTTGGACTCCGTTTTGTATTCCTTTTCTGCGAAACTCTAAAATAGGTAAAAAAAACATAAACTGGCACTGGGCTCTCGGTTAATAGGTTAGTCCCAAAAATATTATAAAATAGCATATAAATGCCTATTAAACATCCAAAACAGATAATATAATAGCATGGAACAATCAAAAATTATAGATACATCGGAGACGTATCAAGCATCCCCATGCTTAATTCCTTCTCATCCTCGAGTAGGTAAATGATAAAAACAGTTTTTGATGTGGAATGCTACCTGACATATTTATCCATGTAATTTTCTTTATTGTGGCATGAATGTTCAGATCCGAAAGATTCAAAACAAAAGTTTAATATTGACATAGAAATAATAATACTTCAATCATACTAACAAAGCAATTATATCTTCCCAAAATAACATGGCCAAAGAAAGCTTATCCCAACAAAATCATATAGTTTGGCTATGCTCCATCTTTGTCACACAAGATATTCAAATCATGCACAACCCCGGTTTCAGCCAAACAATTGTTTCATACTTTAGTATTCTCAAACTTATTCAACTTTCATGCAATACATGAGCGTGAGCCATGGTAATAGCACTATAGGTGGAATATAATGGTGGTTCTGGAGAAGACAAAAAAGAGGAGATAGTCTCACATCAACTAGGCGTATCAATGGGCTATGGAGATGCCCATCAGTAGATATCAATGTGAGTGAGTAGGGATTGCCATGCAACGGATGCACCAGAACTATAAGTGTATGAAAGCTCAAAAAAGAAACTAAGTGGGTGTGCATCCAACTTGCTTACTCATGCAGACCTAGGGCACTTGAGGAAGCCCATCGTTGGAATATACAAGCCAAGTTCTATAATGAAAATTCCCACTAGTATATGAAAGTGACAAAATAAGATACTCTCTAACATGAAGATCATGGTGCTACTTCGAAGCACAAGTGTTTAAAAAGGATAGTAACATTGCCCCTTCTCTCATTTTTTTTGATTGGCTTGCTTGGCCTATTTTTCTTATTGGCTTCTTTGGCCTCTTTTTTTATTTCCTCCCATGGGACAATGCTCTAATAATGATGGTCATCACACTTCTATTTACTTACAACTCGAAAAATTACAACTCAATGCTTTGAACAAAATATGACTCTATGTGAATGCCTCCGGCGGTGTACCTTGATGTGCAATGAATCAAGAGTGATATGTATGGAAGAATTATGAAAGGTGGCTTTGCCACAAATACGATGTGAACTACATGATCATGCAAAGCAATATGACAATGATGAAGCGTGTCATAATAAACGGAATGGTGGAAAGTTGCATGGGAATATATCTCGGAATGGCTATGGAAATGCCATAATAGGTAGGTATGGTGGCTGTTTTGAGGAAGGTAAATGGTGGGTGTATGGTACCGGCGAAAGTTGCGCGACACAAGAGAGGCTAGCAATGGTGGAATGGCGAGAGTGCATATAATCCATGGACTCAACATTAGTCATAAAGAACTCACATACTTATTGCAAAAATCTACAAGTCATCAAAACCAAGCACTACGCGCATGCTCCTAGGGGAAGGATTGGTAGGAGTTAACCATCGCGTGATCCCGACCTCCACACAAAGGATGACAATCAAAGAGATACCTCATGCTTCAAATTTGTTACACAACGGTTACCATACGTGCATGCTACGGGACTCACAAACCTCAACACAAGTATTTCTCAAATTCACAATGACTCCACTAGCATGACTCTAATATCACCACTTCATATCTAAAAACAATCATAAAGAATCAAACTTCTCATAGTATTCAATGCACTTTATATGAAAGTTTTTATTATATCCCTCTTGGATGCCCATCATATTAGGACTAGTTTTATAACCCAAGAAAATTACCATGTTGTTCTAAAAGACTCTCAAAATAATATAAGTGAAGGATGAGAGTTCACAAATTTCTATAAAATAAAGCCACCGCCGTGCTCTAAAAAGGTATAAGTGAAGTACTAGAGCAATATTGCCTAGCTCAAAAGATATAAGTGAAGCACATAGATTATTCTAATAAATCACGATTCATGCGTGTGTCTCCCACAAGGTCTGTACATCAAGGATTATTATTGTAAACTGAAAATCAAAGACTCAAATCATACAAGACGCTCCAAGCAAAACACATATCATGTGGCGAATAAAAATATAGCCTCAAGTAAAGTTACCGATAGACGAAGACGAAAGAGGGATGCCTTCCGGGGCATCCCCAAGCTTAGTCTTTTGGTTGTCCTTGAATATTACCTTGGGGTGCCTTTGGAATACCCAAGATTAGGATCTTGCCACTCCTTACTCCATAGTCCATCAAATCCTTACCCAATACTTGAAAACTTCACAACACAAAACTCGACAGAAAATCTCATGAGCTCTGTTAGTATATGAAAATAAATCACCACTTTAAGGTACTGTTGCAAACTCATTATTTATTTATATTGGTGTAATATCTACTTTATTCCAACTTGTCCATGGTTCATACCCCCCGATACTACACATAGATTCATCAAAATAAGCAAACAACACGCGAAAAACAGAATCTGTCAAAAATAGAACAGTCTGTAGTAATCTGTAACTCCCGAACACTTTGTAACTCGAAAAATCCATACAAATTAGGAAAACCTGAGAAATTTGTGTACAAATCCATAGGAAACTTAATCAGATCAAAATCACGTTTCCGTGAATTTTCAAAACTAGTTTACTAAGCGCAAAAGTTTGTGATTTTCAGCAGGATCAACACAACTATCACCGTAAGCTATCCTAAAGGTTCTACTTGACACAAACACTAATTAAAACATAAAACCACATCTAAAAAGAGTCAATATGAATCATTTATTACTAAACAGGAACAAAAGGCAAAGAACAAAAATAAAATTGGGTTGCCTCCCAACAAGCGCTATTGTTTAATGCCCTTAGCTAGGCATTGATAATTTCAATGATGCTCACATAAAGAGAAGAATTGAAGAACAAAGAGAGCATCATAAAGCATGTGACAAACACATCTAAGTCTAACATACTTCATATGCATAGGAATTTTATAAGCAAACAAATTATCAAGGCAAGCAAAAACTAGCATATGCAAGGAAGAAGAAAGAGACGATAGCAACCTCAACATGAAGAGAGGTAATTTAGTAGAATGAAAATTTCTACAACCATATTTTCCTCTCTCATAATAATTACTTGTAGGACCATAAGCAATTTCAACAATATAGCTATCACAAAACATATTCTCAACAGAATCCACATGCATGTAAAGTTGACACTCTTCCAAAATAGTGGGATTAACATTAACTAAAGTCATGACCTCTCCAAACCCACTTTTATCAAAAATTTCATAAGGTTGAACATTCTCCAAATATGTGGCATCTAAAGTTAACACTCTTCCAAACCCACTTTCAATAATATCGCAAATACTATTATCAATCTCATATTCTTCATGGGGCTTAAATTTTTGAAGTTCATAAAAAGAATTACCCCAATCATGATCATTGCAACAAATGGTAGACATAGCAAAACTAGCATCCCCAACCTTAGGGTTTTGCATATTACTAGCACAATTGACACTAATAGAAATTATAGTAACATCATTGCAATCATGCTTTTCATCGAAGGAACTATCAAGTATGGGTGCAATAGCAACAATCTCATGTTTAACATAAGGGACTATAGCAAATTCATCTCCATAAATATTGGCATCATGGCCACAAGAATAGCAAGCATCATGTTCATCAAGGGATATTCCAATCAAATCATCGGAATCATAATTATCTATAGATTCATGCATATCATTATTTTCTTCCAAAGCAATAGTCATTCTCTCAATAAATTCTTTGACATAGACATTATGAGAATAGTTTTAATAGTAATATTTAAGTATATCAAAATTTTCAGATTTGTAGAGAGTAATATCATACTTTTCAATCAAAGAAGAAGCTTCACAAGGACCCTTAAAAGCAACAAATTCTTCAATTTGTTGGATAGGATAGTAAATATAAACACCCTTTGCATAAGAAGATGAGATTTCATTATTGTTAAACTCACATAGGTAGGGAAGGTGTTTTTTAGGGTTCTTAGATCAACAAGTAAAATCATAAGTTTCACAAAGATTCCAAGCATAACACAACAAACTATTTATTTGATTCCATAAGAGTCTCCCTTTTTCAGACAAACGGTGCCGCACAAAATGAGCATGCTCATCTAAAGATTTTCCTTCAACTAAACTAGTTAGGGTTTCAACACAAGCACATGTAGATCAAAGATGATCCAAGTAGAACACTTTCAGTGGATCCATATCAATACATTTTTAGCAACAAATAGAAGGCACATGGAAACACAAACAAACAGACATATGGGAAGAAGGCAAAGAAAAGGCAAAAAATTTCGAAAATCGTTTTAGAGGTGGGGGAGAGGAAAACGAGAGGCAAATGGCGAATAATGTAATGCAAGAGATAAGAGTTTATGATGGGTACTTGGAATGGCTTGACTTGACGTAGATCTCCCCGGCAACGGTGCCAGAAATCCTTCTTGCTACCTCTTGAGCTTGCGTTGGTTTTCCCTTGAAGAGGAAAGGGTGATGCAGCAAAGTAGCGTAAGTATTTCCCTCAATTTTGAGAACCAAGGTATCAATCCAGTAGGAGACAATGCACAAGTCACTGAATACATGCACAAACAATCAACAACTTGCACCCAATGCGATAAAGGTGTTGTCAATCCCTTCCCGGTCACTTGCAAAAGTGAGATCTAATAGAGATAGATAAACGGTAAAATAAATATTTTTGGTATTTTTGGTTTATAGATCGGAAAGTAAAAGATTGCAAAATAGTAGATCGAAAGCTAGCAAGATGTAAAAGAAAACTTATATGATGGAAAAGAGATCCGGGGGCCATAGGTTTCACTAGTGGCTTCTCTCAAGATAGCAAATATTATGGTGGGTGAACAAATTACTGTCGAGCAACTGATAGAAAAGCGCATAGTTATGACGATATCTAAGGAAATGATCATGAACATAGGCATCACATCCGTTTCAAGTAGACCAAAAAGATTCTCATCTACTGCTATTACTCCACACATCGACCGCTATCCAGCATGCATCTAGAGTATTAAGTTCATAAAGATCGGAGTAACGCATTAAGTGAGATGACATGATGTAGAGGAATTAAATCAAGTAATATAATGAAAACCCCATCTTTTTATCCTCGATGGCAACAATACAATACATGCCTTGCTGCCCCTACGATCACTGGGAAAGGACACCGCAAGATTAAACCTAAAGCTAAGCACTTCTCCCATTGCAAGAAAAACCAGTCTAGTAGACCAAACTAAACCGATAATTCAAAGAGACTTGCTGCCCAGTGCTAGTTTCAGTTTTTTTTTTGTATTTTAGAATTTCACATTAAAGGAATACCAAACGGAGTCCAAACAGAATGTAACTTTCACGATGATCTTTCTTGGACCGAAAGGAAACCAGAAGACTTAGAGATGAAGTCGGAGAAACAACAAGGAGGCCACGAGGCAGGAGGGCGCGCCCAGGGGGGTAGGGCGCGCCCATACCTCGAGGGCCCCTCGTAGCTCCCCTGACCTAGTTCCTTTGCCTATATATAGTCTTATACCCTAAAAACATCCAGGGGAGCCACGAAACCACTTTTCCACCGCCGCAACCTTATGTATCCGTGAGATCCAATCTAGGGGCCTTTTTTGGCAACCTGTCGGAGGGCGATTCAATTACGGAGGGCTTCTTCATCAATATCATTGCCTCTCTGATGAAGCGTGAGTAGTTTAACACACATACCTATGGATCCATAGCTAGTAGCTAGATGGCTTCTTCTCTCTCTTTGATTCTCAATACCATGTTCTCCTCGATGTTATTGGAGATCTATTCGATGTTTTACTCTTTTGTAGTCCCAGAAATAATATAAAATAGCATATAAATGCCAACATCCAAAACAGATAATATAATAGCATGGAACAATAAAAATTTATAGATACGTTGGAGACATATCACGCAACTAGGTCAGCTTAAATGGGTTGAACGGGACAAAGGACACAGAGAGTTTACCCAGGTTCGGCCCCTCTCAATGAGGTAAAAGCCTACTCCTGCTTTGGTTGTATTGCTTGGGTTTAGACTACCAGGGAGAGAATATGCTTGACCTAGTGCACGATTGATTGTTTCTTGAGTTAACCTGTTACCAGGACACCCCTTTATATATAGGTTGATGCCCGGCGGCTTACAGAGTCTCGGTTGGCTCACACAAACATGACTGGCTCGGTTTCTAACTAAGCTTGCCTTACAAAACAAGTCATCTCCTAGCGGTTCACACCTTTGGGTCTTGAGTCGCCTCCCGGCCTTGGGCCTTCAGTAAGCTTATCCATGAACCACCATCTTCATGCTTAAGTCGCCAATGGCATGACACGGCCTCTCCTGGGCGGGTCATATCTAGGAGTTATATCCCCAACATTAGGCCTCAGGTTGATTTTAACTTGTTCGCATCAATCTCCACCACTTGACTTGAGAAAATCTTCCACTATCAATTCCTTACCAATCTGTTGTAACCCGCCATGACGTCACATCGCAGAACCACAGTAACACACCATGACACCACACGCATTAATTTTGCACGAGGCCCAGGACATCTCAACGTATCTTTATCTTAATAGACCTCCCGAAAATCGAGGCATCTGTATAGCCACATAATCATTTTCGGCCTCCTCAATTCCCGCACGTGTCGTCCAGTCACCTCCTTATAAATAGGGACGGGGGCCCTTTATGCCATCTTTTACCCCCGCCTCTCCTTCTTATCCTTCCTCGCACCGACCACCACTACTCGAGCTCCTTCGTCGTCATCTCCAGCGACCTCAACCCCGGCCGCTGCATCAACCTGACCGTGTCCAGTGATCACAGTGCTCCTTCGCTGCTCATCAGCATCAACAGGTATCCCTTCTGCTTCATATTAGATCTGCACTAGAGTTCACACAGTTCATCGGAGTTCTTCGGTGTTCATCAAAACTCCTCCATTGTCCCCTTGTCAATGCTTAGTTCGATACAATCATAGTACAAACTTGGTGCGTCAGTAGTTTTAGCCTTTGTTTCCAAACACAAATGTGTTCCGTTCTCCTTGCAGGAAAAGCCAGGTCGCCTGTTCTTTCGCCGCGGTAACTAGGTTTAATAATTATCCTTCTTTTCTGAGTTGTCGTAGATCTAAAATCATAAATAGAATTTGCAAAACCTGTTTATCCAGCACTTAGTGAAACTTCACACATAGAGCTGTTGCACTGCAATCGCGCGGGCGGCCTATACGATAAGCCGTAACCCGCCATATAGCATTAGTCCCCTTTTTAAGCCGCTGGTATATGTTCACAATCTGTATAACCCGGCATTGTCTTCCGGTTTAACCATGCTGACTTTTATAGTACTTATTCTTTTGCATATGAATTAGCTTTGCACTTACTTTTTGATCACTGGTCGGCTTAACAGCATAACCTTAATCTGGAAATATTTTCCTTTTTAGGCTTCCATCAACAAAATGATGAAAACTATTACCTCTGCAACTGGGTCGTCTCCACTGTTACGGAGGAATCCCTCAATGACCATGTGAAAGTGGGCATCTTAGAACCAAAAGATGTTATCCACTGGAGAGCTCCAGGAGATGAGGCTATACCTGACCCAAGGGAAGGCGAAGTTGTAGTCCTTACTGATCACATGCTCCGTGGGTTCACTCCACTGGCTCAAAATTCGTTCGTGATGTGTTGCATTTCTTCAAACTAGATCCTCAATACATCGGGCCCAACTCTGTTTCAAACATCTGAAACTTTCAAGTTTTTTGCAAAGTATATCTTCAACAGAGCCCACTGTAGAATTGTTCAGGGAATTCTATTACTTGAACTGCCAGACCAAGTTCACAGACGGGCCTAGCCTAGAACTAGGTGGAATTTCCATTCAGGGGCGGAAAGAAGCCACTTTTCCTGCTGCTGCATCCCAGTCATCCTAAGGACTGGAACCAAATGTGGTTTTACTGCCAAGACACATCTCCAGCGGATGAAAATCCTCTGTCAGGTTTCCGCAAAAACCGGCTTAGCAACAGACACCATCTCCCAGAGCGGATCAGCATAGCAGAACGGGCCAAATATATGCCCATTTTTTCAAACATTAGGGCTTTAATGGCCAATGGTTTGACTGGAGTCGATCTAGTTTGATGCTGGGTCGCATGTAGGATCTTACCCTTAAGTCGCCGACCCGACTTAATGTGAGAGTATACTGGTAATGTCAAAGATCCCCAACGCCACTGCCAAATAGATATGGATGATGACACAATCAACAAGATGACCAAATCACTGCTTAACGAGAGCTTAGAAACTTGCAGCAACACATGCTTGAATCCTTTCTGTACCATTAACAAAGCTCCAGCTGTAAATACTTTAAACAACTTTCCACTTATTCATTATTAAAATTTTCTTCCCATTATCGCTTGAAATCTGTACGCCAATTCCTCTTTCTGGAACAAGGAACTCCAAGACAAGCCGACAAAAAAGGTCAGGACAAAGAACAAGGCTATCAAGAAGCCTGCCAAGAAGAAAACCAACACCTGAAAGTTGTTTGCTTTGGATGACGATGAGTCGGAGGTAGAACTTGATTCCTTTGGCTCATTTTTGTAATTATCTTATTGACACTGATTACCATCAGGACAAAGCGGAAGCCAGCAACACATATTGTGTCAAGGTAACTTTCCTTTCCTCCGACTCAAAGCGTTTGCCAAGACAGGCAGTTCAAAAAGTGAGATGGAAAGTAAGGTTTTCTCACCATTTAGCTTACTTGGATCCAAACTTTATTTTGCAGAAACAACAGCATGAAGCTCGGTGCACAACCCGGAATAGCGTAGGCGGGGAGCTCTCCTCTGGTTTACCCAACACTCCGGCCCCTCTTAAGCACTAGAAAGAGGTGCCTCCATGTTCAAACTCTTTTTACCCAAAGGCGGGTCTTTTTCGCCAACCACTTAATCCTTCCGACTCAAACTATTAGGGTACTTCAAAGTCCTCTTCTGTCGACTCAACGCGGACTCAGCTGCTGGCTTTCAAGATTGCCCCTGGGTAACAATTGTTGCCTTGCTTGTTCAAACTTTGTAAACATATATATACTGATCTTCTTCCTTTTTTTTCCTTTGTCATCGGAATAGCCAAGCCAAGCAAGAAGGCCAAGACTAATAAGGCGATTCAAGAATCCAATGTGCATGAGCTAGAAAAACAACCACTAGAGTCTGAAGCCTCAATTCATAATCTTGAAAACCTTGCTGACGAGCCGCCATCAGTAATTCCAAAGACCCCTGTGGACCCCATGAACATTTATTTATCCGGCACTAAACCGCCAAGCCTGCTGAAGAGGTTGAAGATGTCGTGGTCACTGGCACCAGCTACAATGAACCGTGGAATCCCACAATGTTGGCCAAACGTTCTGCTAAAGAAGAATTTTGAGCTGCTGAAAACGGCAACTAGAAGCTGGACTTGGAGAGTTATGCCCAGTTCAATGCTCATGAGATTTGCGTGGGTTATCTAAACCCCCTGCATACTAGCCGTGACTTTGAAGCCGGCTTAGTCAATCTGATGAAGGAGCGCTTTAAGGTAAACACTGAAAAACTCTTCTCATATATATAACTGTCAGCCGCCAAGTCTACTGAACATGAAGGAATTGAATATGTTGCGGACTTAGATAATTTCTTTGATCTTGTAGCTATGACATAGAAATTTAAAACTGCTGAATCAAAATAGGTAGTCCCCAAGGGCCGGCTTAAACTGGAAGGTTAAGCCAGGACTTCAAATTGTGGTGCTAAAATCCACATATGTAGCCCCCAAGGGCCGGCTTAAGCCGCATAGCTAAGGTGGGACTTATCACCATATTTATGATCAAATCCACATATGTAGCCCCCAAGGACCAGCTTAAACTTCATAACTAAGCCGGTTCATTAAAGATTTGCCTTAAAAAAGAGCAACGTGCATTAGCCCCCAAGTGCCAAGTAAGATACTTGTATTATGCTTGCGACTTCAGAGAAGATGATTATAATAATGCTTGTCTCTGTATACTGCAGGCTGAATTAAATATGAAAGAATCTCAAGTCACCGATCTGCGACAAAACATCAAGTCCCAACAAACAGAGACTGCAAAGGCCATGTCAGAGCTGACAACTTCCTTAATTAGAAGAGATAGAAAAGTTGAAAAGGGATTTCAGCGCTGAGAGAAAACAGCTGGGACAATGAGAAGGCGGCTCTGTTGAAAAGAGCTAAAGATGTTGAGGCTGCGCTTAAGCCGGTGATTGAAGAGTTATCCGGCTTAAAGCAGCAGATTAATAGCATGACAGCTGCCATCTTTGGTAAGTAATCTTGTACTTCAATCTCTCATTATCAACATATAATATCTTTCAACCAACTTATCAATATTTTTGCCGATGCAGGTTCCAGAAGTTCCAAACTTGGTGAAGATATGCATGTGAAGCTTAAAGCTGCATATACCCTTGTGGAGTAGTTGTACACCGGCGCTCAACGGGCTATTTCTGCTGTCCCACAAAAGAAGCGACCACCTTCACTCATCAAGCAAGTGTTGGAGAAACTGTCTGTGCTACCGCAAAGAGTTGAAGAACTGAAGCGATTAGCCGCTAGAGCCGTTACTATCACTGCGCTGAGCCGGGTAAAGGCACGACAAGCAGAACTTGACCCGGAAGAATTTGTCTCTGGCTACCCAAGCTTGAAAGAAGACGAGTCTCCTTTCGAAGTAGCAGATTTCACCAAGTGCGTAAGAGAAATGTGCCCTTTGGCAAGCAAGCTAGCGGAGGAGACTGACTTGTCAAAATATCAGGAGGCTTATACCAAAGAGAACTCAAGAGTAACAACATCAGTTCGTAAGGCCATGGATCTTATCCCACCAACATGTAAGCACACCTTCGCCCCTGACATTGATCTGTCAACCCTTATAGATGATGAAGCTGTATTTAGAGCTTTGACTGGGATCAACTGGGCCACATCTGACTTCCAGCCAATGGGTGCAGAAGAAGAAGAAGAGCCTGTCCAAGATGACCCGGAGTCTTCAACACGCCAAGCCCAAGACAATCGACTCAAAGGGCGGATCTTAAACTGCAGCATAGTGCTTGTTTCTGAAAATCAATTTAATCCATTTGGGCCTTGGAGAGCCTTGTAATAGGCTAGTTTGAAAACCATGATCTGTCATGCCATCATGCATGTTTTAAGCTTCAAACTGCTAATGCATTTTCAGTGCGCCTTGGATAAATTTGCAAAGGAGATTATACTATTTTTTTAACCTTGAAAATGGTAGGAGAGGCTCCTACTGTGTAGTTAAAGTAATTAATCACATAATAAAAAGCATATGCCCTGGCGGTTTACACCAGGGCGGGTCACAATGCCCAACAAATGTTGTCTGGCAATCATTAAACTCATATTCATATAACAAGTAAAACATACCTATGAAATTGGTTCATAGTACCGGCTTATATCGCCATATCCGGTGAGGATGACAGCCCAAAGACTTAGAGCGCATAACTCCAAGTGCACAATTCAAATATACTAGCGACTTAACGTCCAAGCCAGAACGGGTTATCAAAACCCCAGATATGCTCAAATATGAGCCATAATGATTAAGGCTACATGGCCTGGATTGTTTTAAACCATATTTCAATATGGTACAAGGATATGAACCCAAACAATGTTAGAGAAAATAACAAATAAGAAAAGGCAAGGCTTTGATAGGAGGCCAAACGTCAATATCAGGTGTTGTTCATGGGCCACACAGCCACTGAGTTAATACTTCATTCAAACCTGTAAGCCGGGCCTCACATGACCAACCACCATTTTAACTTTGGAAAAGTTCAGGGTCTTTCTAAGATTGACTGTCAAGAGTACAACAGGTCATTCCAGGATTACCTGGGCGGAGTGTCAGCCATACAAGGCAGGATAAACCGGAATTTTGTGCTTACACCTGGCGTACAAGCCAATCAAAAGGGTAAATAAAGCTATGTTCATTGAACAAGGAGCCCCCAAGTGACATATAGTGATCTCTCAAGGCAGGATACCGATGTTTGAACGGTGCACTGCATCAAGTTCTCTTTAGTAACCTCCAACTTGGGCGATAAGCCCCCAAGTGATTTGCAACAAGGCGTATAAGCCGGATCAATAGGGTAGTCATAGCTATGCTCAATGAGCAGGAAGCCCCCAAATGAACTTATGAACTGACAATAAAGATTCAGATACTCAAAAACGAAACGACAGAGGCCCTGAATTATCAGGGATGTCAGCTTTATTATACTTGATCGTAATAACATGGATGAAAATATGTACAACAAAAAAGCTAGTGGCTTAGAGCAATAAGTCCAAAGATGAGCAATGGTCCAAGGCCGGCGGGTCTCCTCCTCCGATGTGCGTGAGTCCTTGTGGTCTCGAATATCAGTGAGGTAGTATGACCCGTTGTTCAGATTTTTGCTAACCACAAAGGGCCCTTCCCAAGGTGGGGATAATTTTTGCATGTCTGTTTGATCCTGGATGAGCCAGAGCACCAAATCGCCTTCTTGAAAGGTTTGAGTTTTAACCCGATGGCTATGATAGCAACGTAGATCTTGCTGGTATATCACCGAATGAGCCGCCACAAGGTCACGCTCTTCATCCAACAAATCAAGAGCATCTTGACGTGCTTTTTCATTATTAGCCTCAACATAAGCCGCCACACGGGGTGAGTCATGACGGATGTCACTGGGAAGAACTGCCTCTGCTCCGTAAACCATGAAGAAGGGCGTATAACCCGTAGATCTGTTGGGGGTAGTATTGATACTCCAAAGCACTGAGGGAAACTCATTAACCCAACAACCCGACGTCCTCTGCAAAGGGACCATACGCTGGGGTTTTATACCTCTCCAGATTTCTTGATTGGCCCTTTTGGCTTGACCATTGGACTGGGGTTGAGCCACTGGTGAAACATCAAGACGAATATGCTCTTGTTGACAGAATTCTTTCATAGCACCCTTAGACAAGTTAGTGCCATTATGATTTATGATGCTATGAGGATAGCCAAAACGGAAAATCACCTTTTTAATGAAGTGAACCGCCGTTGCCGCATCACACTTGCTGACCGGCTCTGCCTCAACCCACTATGTCAACTTGTCAACTGCCACCAAAAGGTGGGTCTTTTGTCCTTGGATCTCTTGAAAGGTCCAACCATATCCAGCCCCCAGACTGCAGACGGCCAAGTAATTAGAATCATCCTCAATTCTTGAGCCGGCACATGAGATCGTCTAGAAAATTTCTGACAACCATCGCACTTGCTAACCAAATCTTCTGCATTAGCATGAACCGTTAGCCAATAAAACCCATGACGAAAAGCCTTAGCGGCGAGAGACTTAGAGCCGGCATGATGGCCGCAATCTCCTTCATGAATCTCACTTAAAATCTCATGGCCCTCCTTAGAATAGATACAGAATTGAAACACCCCTGTGACAATGCATCTGTGTAACTCGCCATTGACAATGGTCATTGACTTAGACCGTCGGGTTTATTGCCTGGCCAAAGTTTCATCTTTAGGTAACTCGCCCTGGGTCATATAAGCCAAATACGGAACTGTCCAATCAGGAATAACATGAAGAGATGCCACCAACTGTGCCTCCCAGCCAGGGATAGCAAGATCCTATTCTGTAGGCAACTTAATTGAAGGATTACTCAGAACATCAAGAAAGATGTTAGGCAATACCGGCTTACACTGGGACCCCAGCCAGCTCAAAGCATCAGCCGCCTCATTTTTCCCGCGATCAATATGTTCCACTTGATAACCTTTGAAATGTCTAGCAATACCATCAACCGCCTGGTGATAAGATGCCATGGGTGGGTCTTTGGAATACCAAGTTCCTGAGACTTGCTGAGCCACCAGACCTGAATCGCCAAAACACCTGACCCGGCTTAGGTTCATCTCTTTGGTCATCTGAAGACCATGGAGCAAAGCCTCATATTCAGCTGCATTGTTAGTACACGCAAACATTAGCCTTAAGACATAACAAAACTTATCACCTCGTGGGGAAGGAAAAATAAGTCCAGCCCCCGAGCCTTCCAATTGCCTAGATCCATCAAAATGAATAGTCCAATACGTGTTATGCGGCTTATCCTCAAGCATTTGCATTCTGTCCAGCCATTGATAAAATCCACAAGTGCCTGAGACTTAATGGTTGTTCGAGGCATATGGTTCAGACCATGGGGTCCAAGCTCAATGGCCCACTTAGCCACCCGGCCTGTAGCTTCTATGTTTTGAATAGTATCCCCAAGAGGTGCAAAACTGACCACAGTGATGGGATGACCAAGGAAATAATGCTTCAATTTGCGACCAACCATGAATACTCCATAGACTAGCTTCTGCCAATGTGGGTACCTATGCTTAGACTCAATTAATACTTCACTGACATAGTAAACCAGCCTTTAAACCAGATATTCCTTGCCTGATTCCTTCCTCTCCACAACAACTGCCACACTGATGGCTCTACTGTTAGCAGCCACATATAAAAGCACGGGCTCCTTATCAATAGGAGCTGCAAGAACTGGTGGCTCAGCCAACTATTTCTTAAGCGCCTCGAACGCCTAACTGGCAGCATCACTCTGGACAAAGTGATATGTCTTCTTCATCATCTGGTATAGAGGAATAGCCTTTTCCCCAGGTGTCTTATAAACCGACTTAAGGCCGCAATATGACCCGCCAAACGCTAAACATCATTAACACACGCCGGCTTAGCCAAGGAAGTGATAGCCCTGATTTTCTCTGGGTTAACTTCAATACCTCTCTCAGAGACCAGAAAACCCAAGAGCCTGCCTGCGGGCATACCAAAAACACATTTGGCAGGGTTAAGCATCATCTTGTAAACCCAGAGATTGTCAAAAGTATCCTTCAGATCATCTAGCAAGGTCTCCTTCTTCCTGGAATTCACAATGATATCACCCACATAAGCATGAACATTGCGTCTAACCTGGCTGTGGAGGCAATTCTGAACACAACATTGATAAATCGCCTAGGCACTCTTGAGCCCAAAAGGCATAGACACGTAGCAGAAGGCTCCAAAGGGAGTGATGAAAGATGTCTTCTCCTGGTCCTTAACTGACATCTTGATCTAATGATAACCAGAATAAGCATCTAAAAACTCAAACACTCACAACCCGCCGTCATCAATGATCTGATCAATATGAGGAGAGCAAAAGGATCAGCCGGACATGCCTTGTTAAGGTCTGTGTAATCCACACACATACGCTAAGTGTTATTCTTCTGAAGTACCAGCACCGGGTTAGCCAACCATTCAGGATGAAAAACTTTAATAATAAACCTAGCTGCCAAGAGCAGGGCCACTTCTTCACCAATGGCCTTGCACCTCTCTTCATTAAAACAATGAAGGAATTGCTTGACCGGCTTAAACTTCAGATCAATATTGAGAGTGTGATCAGCGAGTTCCCTCGGTACACCTGGCATGTTTGAAGTCTTCCATGCAAAGATGTCCTAGTTCTCACGGATGAACTCCCTGAGCGCGCTTTCCTGTTTCAGATCCATGTTCGCACTGATGATGAACTGCTTGGATGAGTCGCCAGGGACGAAGTCAACCTGTTTAGTGTCATCCGCCAACTTAAACTTCAACAAAGGGTCCTGCTCTGTGGTTGGCTTCTTTAAGGGGGTCATATCTGCTAGGTCGACATTATCTTTATAGAATTTCAGCTCCTCCGTCACACAAGCAGACTCAACATAGGCAATGTCGCCTTCCTCACAGTCGAAGGCTATCTTTCTGTCTCCATGCACCGTGATGGTACTTGATACGTCTCCAACGTATCTATAATTTTGATTGTTCCATGCTATTATATTATCCATCTTGGATATTTTATATGCATTTATATGATTTTTGGGACTAACCTATTAACCTACAACCCAGTACCAGTTTCTGTTTTTCCTTGTTTTGAGTTTTACAGAAAAGGAATACCAAACAGAGTCCAATTGACCTGCCAATTTACGAAGATTTTATGGACTAGAAGAAGCCCCCGAAGCAAAAGAGTTGGGCCAGAAGAGTCCCAAGTCATCCACAACGGTGGAGGGCGCGACCTACCCCCCTGGGCGCGCCCCCACCTCGTGGCAGACTCAGAGACTCCCCTAACGTGAAACCGATGCCAAACATTCCTATAAATACAGAAACCCCCGAAGAGAAAGCTAGATCGGTAGTTCCGCCGCCGCAAGCCTCTATAGCCACCAAAAACTAATCGGGACCCGGTTCCGGCACCGTGCCGGAGGGGGGATCCATCACCGGTGGCCATCTTCATCATCCCGGCACTCTCCATGACGAGGAGGGAGTAGTTCACCCTCGGGGCTGAGGGTATGTACCAGTAGCTATGTGTTTGATCTCTCTCTCTCTCTCTCTCTCTCTCTCTCTCTCTCTCTTCTCGTGTTCTTGATATGGCACGATCTTGATGTACCGCAAGCTCTGCTATTGTAGTTGGATCTTATGATGTTTCTCCCCCTCTACTTCTTGTAATGGATTGAGTTTTCCCTTTGAAGTTATCTTATCAAATTGAGTATTTAAGGATTTGAAAACACTTGATATATGTCTTGCATGTGCTTATCTGTGGTGACAATGGGATATTCACGTGATCCACTTGATGTATGTTTTCGTGATCAACTTGCGGGTTATGTGACCTTGTGAACTTATGCATAGGTGTTGGCACACGTTTTCGTCTTGACTCTCTGGTGGAAACTTTGGGGCACTCTTTGAAATTCTTTATGTTGGTTGAATAGATGAATTTGAGATTGTGTGATGCATATCGTATAATCATAACCGCGGATACTTGTGGTGACATTGGAGTATCTAGGTGACATTACGGTTTTGGTTGATGTGTGTCTTAAGGTGTTATTTTACTACGAACTCTAGGGATGTTTGTGACACTTATAGGAATATCCTAATGGATTGATCAAAAAGAATAACTTTGAGGTGGTTTCGTACCCTACAATAATCTCTTCGTTTGTGCTCCGCTATTAGTGACTTTTGTGTGGACTCTTTGTTGCACGATGAGGGATTGTTATATGATCTAATTATGTTATCATTGTTGAGAGACCTTGCACTAGTGATAGTATGAACCATAGGCCTTGTTTCGAAGCATTGCAATACCGTTTTCGCTCACTTTTATTACTTGTTACCTTGCTGTTTTTATAATTTCAGATTACAAAAACCTATATCTACCATCCATATTGCACTTGTATCACCATCTCTTCGCCGAACTAGTGCGCCTATACAATTAACCAATGTATTGGGTGCGTTGGGGACACAAGAGACTCTTTGTTATTTGGTTGCAGGGTTGTTTGAGAGAGACCATCTTCATCCTACGCCTCCCATAGATTGATAAACCTTAGGTCATCCACTTGAGGGAAATTTTCTACTATCCTACAAACCTCCGCACTTGGAGGCCCAACAACTTCTACAATAAGAAGGTTGCGTAGTAGACATCAAGCTATTTTTTGGCGCCGTTGCCGGGGAGGTTAGTGCTTGAAGGTATATCCTTAGATCTTGCAATCGAATCTTTTAGTTTATTGTTTTATCACTAGTTTAGTCTATAAAAGAAAACTACAGAAAATGGAATTTAGGTTGCCACATATGCTTCATCTTTTTAATGTCTTTCGATGGAAAGGAAAATTGTGCCCAAGTGTTAGAAGAAGAATGCATGAAAATGTTTGTCACTAAATATTTGAGTGGTGGGCATGATTGCAGTGTTGTTAGTATGAATTCCTTGAATATCCATCATGCTAATGATATGCAAAGCCACAAGCTTGGGGATGCTATGTTTGATGAAGATGATATTTTTAGTCCCCCAAGTTTTGATGAGAATATTTATTGTGATGAAAGCATGCCTCCTATTTATGATGATTATATTGATGAAAGTGGGTTTGGAAGAGTGTCAACTCTAGGAAGTAATGATCCCACTATTTTGGAGGGTGTTGAATCTTATTGTGATAATCATGAAAGTGGATTTGGAGAGTTCGTGACTTTATTTAGTGATGAATCCACTATTTCGGAAGAGGTTCCAATTGATTATAAGAACAAAGTTCCTATCTATGATGATTATTGTGATGACATGTATTCTATAAAGAATAATGATAACCATGCAACTTGTCATCTTGATTTAAATTTTCAATTGTATTATGCCTCACATGATAGTTATTTTGTTGAGTTTGCTCCCACAACTATTCATGAGAAGAAATTTGCTTATGTGGAGAGTAATAAAAATTCTATGCTTATGCATCATGAAAAGAGTGCTTTATATGATAGTTATATTGTTGAATTCATTCATGATGCTACTGAAAATTATTATGAGGGAGGAATATATGCTTGTAGGAATTGCAATAGTATCAAGTTTCCTTTCTATGTGTTGAAGATCTTGAAGTTATGCTTGTTTTTCTTTCATATGCTATTTGACTCTTGTTCCCATAAGTTGTTTGCTCACAAAATCCCTATGCATAGGAAGTGGGTTAGGCTTAAATGTGTTAGGCATATTCTTCATGATGCTCCCATTATGTTTCAATTCTTATCTTTTATGTGAGCATCATTGTCATCATCATGCCTAGCTAAAAAGGCATTAAAGAAAAGCGCTTGTTGGGAGACAACCCAATATTTACCCCTACTATTTTTGTGTGTTCACATGATTAATCTACTTTAGTAATCATGTTTTATAGATTTTGCTTCAATAAAGTGCCAAGTAAGACCTTTGGGATAGCTTACCGTGATAGTTGTGTTGATCCTGCTGAAAATCAGAAACTTTTGCGCCCAGTAAATTAGTTTTGATAATTCACATAAAATGTGCTTTTGATCTTATTCTTTTTGATATGGATTGGTACAAAAATTTCTCAGGTTTTCCTAAGTTGGATGGATTTTTGGAGTTACAGAAGTATTCGAGAGTTACAGATTACTACACACTATTCTGTTTTTGACAAATTCTGTTTTCTATGTATTGTTTGCTTATTTTGATGAATCTATGAGTAGTATTGGAGGGTATGAATGATAGAGAAATTGGGATACAGTAGATATTACACCAATATAAATTTATAATGAATTCATAACCAGTACCAAAAGTGGTGATTTATTTTCTTATACTAACGGAGCTTACGAGTTTTCCGTTGAGTTTTGTGTTGTGAAGTTTTCAAGTTTTGGGTAAAGATTCGATGGACTATGGAATAAGGAGTGGCAAGGGCCTAAGCTTGGGGATGCCCAAGGCACCCCAAGGTAATATTCAAGGATAATCAAGATCCTAAGGTTAGGGATGCACCGGATGACATCCCCTCTTTCGTCTTTGTTCATCGACAACTTTACTTGGAGCTATATTTTTATTCACCACATGATATGTGTTTTGCTTGGAGCGTCATTTTATTTTATTTTGTTTTGCTTGTTGTTTGAATAATATCCCAAGATCTGAAATTCTCAAACTTAGAGAGTCTTCACATAGTTGCATAATTATTCGAGTACTCATTGATCTTCACTTATATGTTTCAGAGTAGTTTGTCATTTCCTCTAGTGCTTCACTTATATCTTTTTAGAGCACGGCGGTGGTTTTATTTTGAATAAATTGATGAACTCTCATGCTTCACTTATATTATTTTGAGAGTCTTAAGCAACATGGTAATTTTCTTTGGTTATGAATTTAGTCCTAATATGATAGGCATCCAAGAGGGATATAATAAAAACTTTCATATAAAGTGCATTGAATACTATGACAAGTTTGATTCTTTATGATTGTTTTGATATATGAAGATGATGATATTAGAGTCATGCTAGTGGAGTCATTGTGAATCTGAGAAATACTAGTTTGAGGTTTGTGAGTCCCGTAGCATGCACATATGGTGAACCGTTATGTGATGCAGTCGAAGCATGATTTATTTATTAATTGTCATCCTTTGTGTGGAGGTTGGGATCGCGCGATGGTTAACTCCTACCAGCCCTTCCCCTAGGAGCATGCGTGTAGTACTTTGTTTCGGTGACTAATAGATTTTTGCAATAAGTATGTGAGTTCTTTATGAATAATGTTGAGTCCATGGATTATACGCACTCTCACCCTTCCACCATTGCTAGACTCTCTTGTGCCGCACAACTTTCGCCGGTACCATACACCCACCATATACCTTCCTCAAAACAGCCACCATACCTACCTATTATGGCATTTCCATAGCCATTCCGAGATATATTGCCATGCAACTTTCTGCCGTTCCATTTATTATGACACGTTTCATCATTGTCATATTGCTTTGCATGATCATGTAGTTGACATCGTATTTGTGGCAAAGCCACCTTTCATAATTCTTTCATACATGTCACTCTTGATTCATTGCACATCCCGGTACACCGCCGGAGGCATTCATATAGAGTCATATTTTGTTCTAAGTATAGAGTTGTAATTCTTGAGTTGTAAGTAAATAAAAGTGTGATGATCATCATTACTAGAGCATTGTCCTAGTGAGGAAAGGATGATGGAGACTATGATTCCCCCACAAGTCGGGAGGAGACTCCGGACAAAAAAAATAAGAGTCCAAAAAAAGAGAAGGCCCAAAAAAACAAAAACAAAAAGGAAACAAAAAAATGAGAGAAAAAGAGAGAAGGGGAAATGCTACTATCCTTTTTTCCACACTTGTGCTTCAAAGTAGCACCATGATCTTCATGATAGAGAGTTTCCTATTTTGTCACTTTCATATACTAGTGGGCGTTTTTCATTATAGAACTTGGCTTGTATATTCCAACGATGGGCTTCCTCAAATACCCTAGGTCTTCATGAGCAAGCAAGTTGGATGCACACCAACTTAGTTTCTTTTTGAACTTTCATAAACTTATAACTCTAGTGCATCCGTTGCATGGCAATGCCTACTCACTCACATTGATATCTATTGATGGGCATCTCCATGGCCAATTGATACGCCTAGTTGATGTGAGACTATCTCCTTCTTTTTGTCTTCTCCACAACCACCATTCTATTCCACCTATAGTGTTATGTCCGTGGCTCACGCTCATGTATTGCGTGAAAGTTGAAAAAGTTTGAGAATACTAAAGTATGAAACAATTGCATGGCTGAAACCGGGGTTGTGCATGATTTGAATATTTGGTGTGATGAAGATAGAGCATAGCAAGACTATATGATTTTGTAGGGATAAGCTTTCTTTGGCCATGTTATTTTGAGAAGACATAATTGCCTTGTTAGTATGCTTGAAGTATTATTGTTTTTATGTCAATATTTAACTTCTGTTTTGAATCTTATGGATCTGAATATTCTTGCCACAATAGAGAAGATTACATTGATAAATATGTTAGGTAGCATTCCACATCAAAAATTTTGATTTTATCATTTACCTACTCAAGGACGAGCAGGAATTAAGCTTGGGGATTGATAAGTCTCCAACATATCTATAATTTTTGATTGTTCCATGCTATTATATTATCCATATTGTATTGGTTTATATGCATTTATATGATATTTTATATGATTTTTGGGACTAACCTAGAGCCCAGTGCCATTTTCTGTTTTTTCCTTGTTTTTGAGTTTTACAGAAAAGGAATACCAAACGGAGTCCAATTGACCTGCCAATTTACGAAGATTTTTTTATGGACTAGAAGAAGCCCCTGAAACAAAAGAGTTGGGCCAGAAGAGTCCCGAGTCATCCACGAGGGTGGAGGGCGCGCCCTACCCCCCTGGGCGCACCCCCTACCTCATGGCTGACTCGGAGACTCCCCGACGTGAAACCGATGCCAAAAATGCCTATAATTACAGAAACCCCCAAACAAACCTAGATCGGGAGGTCCGCCACCACAGGCCTCTGTATCCACCAAAAACCAATTGTGACCCTATTCCGGCACCCTGCCGGAGGGGGGATCCATCACCGGTGACCATCTTCATCATCCCGGCGCTCTCCATGATGAGGAGGGAGTAGTTCACCCTCGGGGCTGAGGGTATGTACCAGTAGCTATGTGTTTGATCTATCTCTCTCTCTCTCTCTCTCTCTCGTGTTCTTGATATTGCACGATGTTGATGTACCGCGAACTTTGCTATTATAGTTGGATCGTATGATGTTTCGCCCCCTCTACTTTCTTGTAATGGATTGAGTTTTCCCTTTGAAGTTATATTATCGAATTGAGTCTTTAAGGATTTGAGAACACTTGATATATGTCTTGCATGTGATTATTTGTGGTGACAATGGGATATTCACGTGATGCACTTGATGTAAGTTTTGGTGATCAACTTGCGGGTTATGTGACCTTGTGAACTTATGCATTGGGGTTGGCACACGTTTTCGTCTTGACTCTTCGATAGAAACTTTGGGAACTCTTTGAAGTTCTTTGTGTTGGTTGAATAGATGAATCTGAGATTGTGTGATGCATATCGTATAATCATACCCGCGGATACTTGTGGTGACATTTGAGTATCTAGGTGACATTAGGGTTTTGGTTGATGTGTACTAAAGGTGTTATTTTACTATGAACTCTAGGGCTGTTTGTGAAACTTATAGGAATAGCGCAATGGATTGATTGAAAAGAATAACTTTGAGGTGGTTTCATACCCTACAATAATTCTTCATTTGTTCTCTGCCATTAGTGACTTTGGAGTGGACTCTTTGTTGCACGTCGAGGAATTGTTATATGATCTAATTATGTTATCATTGTTGAGAGAACTTGCACTAGTGAAAGTATGAACCCTAGGCCTTGTTTCGAAGCATTGCAATACCGTTTTCGCTCACTTTTATTACTTGTTACCTTGCTGTTTTTATAATTTCAGATTGTAAGAACCTATATCTACCATCCATATTGCACTTGTATCACCATCTCTTCGCCGAACTAGTGCGCCTATACAATTTACCATTGTATTGGGTGTGTTGGGGACACAAGAGACTCTTTGTTATTTGGTTGAGGGGTTGTTTGAGAGAGACCATCTTCATCCTATGCCTCCCACGGATTCATAAACCTTAGGTCATCCACTTGAGGGAAATTTGCTACTGTCCTACAAACCTCTGCACTTGGAGGCCCAACAACGTCTACAAAAAGGAGGTTGTGTAGTAGACATCAGTACCCTTACGACCCCGGCATCTTAAGCTGCAGATAAACATAAAAAGGTCGTGCCATAAACTTGGTATAAACCGGTCGTCCGAACAAGGCATGATAAGGGCTCATCGCTCGCTTATGAACCTTCTGATCTTGTTTCCACAAACTTGTGGTAAACACATGATATGGACCACTATTCAGCTGCTTCGGATTACTCTAGTAACCGGGCTGCTGCTGTTGGTGACCTTGATTAGGTTGCTCATTGAAACCGCCTTGATTACCTTGGCCCTGAAATCCGAAGTTTGAGTCGCCACCTCCAAAGCCAGGTCCATGAGAGTCGGATCTTGACCCGCCGTGCAGTCCCTGGTTACCATGATAAAAGCCGGAATTTCTCTACTCCCTCATGATGAAGCAATCTTTCTAGAGATGAGTGGTCGGCTTATCTTGATTTCCGTGCTTTGGGCAAGGCTGATTCATTATCGCCTCAAGGTTGAATTTTGGCCCGCCAAACCGGGGTACTGATGAGTTCCCCTTATGACGCTGATTATTATTCTGCGTGTTGGTATTAGCCACAAAGTCTGAACCGCCGTCAGTTTGCTTGCGTTTAGTATTAATACCTTGACCCGCCGCATTGTGTTGCTGTTCCTTTGTATTGCCGTTCTTCTTCCCCTTGTCAGCCTTCTCCTCATCAGACTAGGGGTCCTTCGTGTTATCAGAATCGGCGTACTTAACACACGCAGCCTCATTTATGTCCAACATCTCCATGGCCATCTCGTAGCTCTCAATCCAAGCCTCTGGGGGTTGACCGCTGTGTAATTGGGTACTTTTCGAGGGCCCTTGAAGTCCTTGGGTAATCGCTCATTGCGTAAAGCCGACACTAAACATGGCACACCCACTGTCCTGGAAGTCATCCCAACTTCTATGGACGTTGAAGGGTTTAATTGAGGTTGCTGAGCCGCCAACTGAGCCGCTAGCTCCGCCTCTCGGCATGCCCTGGCTTGATCTAGCAAAAACTGAGCATGGTTATCATCCCATGGTGGGCCATGCCCATGGGGCTGGTTATGGTGTCGCTCACTGCTTTGTGACGCCTGGATAATTAAGCTACAGTAATTCCTAGCTAATGATGCCACGTCACCATGACTACTGTTGTTGAACTCGCATTGGTTTGAAACCGGTTCAAATTTCAAATTCAACTCAAAGTCCAAAATTCAAATTGCCAAACATGAAAACTAAAATGTTCAAAGTGTGGCAAATAATTCCTGGATATTTGTCATGTTGGAACCAACCTATTTTTGATTCCGAAAGTGCCCCTGGAAATTTTTAGTGATCTAACATCGTTTAAAATTGGCCTTTCCAATTTCCATAAATGGTTAGACAACTGCTTTTGGCCTCAAACTTTTTGTGTCTCCTAAAAATGATGTGCTTGATTTAAGTGACATGTCTCGTCTCTAACAAAACTCTATTAGTTTTACAATTAAATAGAGGTCAGAAAAGTTTTGAAAAGAAATAGAAAATTGGAGAAAAAGGACAGAAGCCCCACTGCCCCACTCGGCCTCTGGCCCAGCTGGCCACTAAACTGGCCCAGCCGGCCAACCCACTAGCCCATCCGCCCCCTCACTCCCTTAACCCCTCACCGTGGGAACCCTAGCCCACCAACACGCCCACTCCCCCCCGCACGATCCCCTCGATCCCCCACCTCTTCCTCTCGCCCACCCGATCTGGATCGGGGGCACCAGAGCCCGCCACCCCCGTCGCAGCTCGCCTCGTCTGCGTCGCAGCTTGCCTTCGTTCGTGCCCCGTCGACCGTCGCCACCTCGCCGGACCATCGCCTCGTCCCCCCCTCCTTGATGGACGCCGTCCTCGACCTCTTCCCCGACCGGCCTCCTTGAGCCCACTGCCATTCCCTACAGCTCCCCGTGAGCTCCCCTTCCTTCTAGACCCTCCCTCCCACGCGCACCACTCGTCGTAGTCACCACGACCACCGCGTCTCGATTCCGTTCGGTCCGTGGATGTCCACGGCTCGAGGCCCCACCTGCGAATAGCATCGGCCACGCCGTTCACCGCCTCCGCCGGTGCCCTGCTGCTGCGGTGGCCCGTGCTCGCCGTGCTCTAACCGCGCCGATCCTCACTCCGGCCTCGTCCAGGCCAAACCCCGACGCTCTGGCTCTGGCGACCCAGGCATGTTCCCGGTCGCGCCCCCCTGCTGTTGCCCCGCTGTGGCCTTTGGCCCGCTCGCGCCCGCGCCCCACTTTGCTCACCGCCGCCCTGCGCGCCCTTGCGCCGCTGTTCGCCGCCGGCCCCGCCCCGGGCTGCTGTGCCCATCGCCGCCCGGGCTCGGCCTCCCCTTGGGCACCCATACGCCCCAGCGCCCGCCACCCGTTTCGCCCGCTAAGGCCTTCTGGGCCGCTGACCAGAAGGGCCCACGCCCCTGTAAAAAAAGGGGTTTAAAAAATATATTAATAAAATTAATTAATTAATTAGTCAGTAATTAATTATTTAACTTAATTAACTCTGTTTAACTACCCTAATTAACTAGGTTGACTAATTAGATCTGTTTATTTAAGTTGGGTCAATGGCAGGTGGACCCTAGTCAAACTTTTGACCGGTCAATAGTTGATGTTGACTGCTGACTCAGCAGTCAACAGGGCCCACTGCCAGCCTCTGGGCTGCTCTGCTGTGTACACTTTGTGTCCACGTAGCAATTTACTCTTTATTTTCGTATTAAAATTAATTTCAAAATATTAATAAAACTTTGAAAATTAATAGACATTAAACTGTAGCTCGGATGAAAAAGTTTTCTACATGAAAGTTGCTTAGAATTTCGAGACGAATTTAGATACACGGTTCGTTCATCTGCCACATGTCCCTAGCATAGAGAACATGCAACCTTTCCCCCTCCAGTTCATCTGTCTGACAGACGTCCGGAACCGGGATAACTTCCCGGATGTTTCCCCCTTTGCCATTATCTCCTAGCACCGCGTTAGAACACCTTTATCCCGCTTGTTGTCTTGTTATGTTTATGTTTGCATGTATTTACTCTTTCTCCCCCCCCTCTTCTTCTCCGGTAGACCTCGAGACCACTGCTGATGCCCCTGTGATCGACTACGTCGACAACGACCCTCCTTGTCTGAGCAACCAGGCAAGCCCCCCCCCCCCTTTTGATCATCCCGATATCGCCCATTCTATACTCTCATGCTTGCATTAGATTTTGCTACTGTTATTGTTTGCTCCTATTCTGATGCATAGCCTGCTTTTGTATCTTCTTATTGTTACCTACCTGCTTATCCTAAACGGCTTAGTATAGGTTGGCTAATGTTCCATCAGTGACCCCCACTTGTCCTTGTTGCCCCTGCTTCATCATCGATGCCTCGATCGACGTGATCGACGACCAGAGCCCGACACCTCACATCACATCACGTCCCTTTAGTTGCTCGACTCTAAAGAGCTACTATCGAGTGCCGAGGGTGATCCCTCATAACGCACTCCTGATGATAATTCTGTAGTGTAGCTATTCGGTCGTGGTCATCGAGGGTGATTTCCTCTTTCACCATTTCCGATGCGGTTCTGTCGTTCAACACCTCAAGTGTGAATGTAGCGACCCGACCCGAATGGATCAAGTCACTGTGCTTAAGTGTCATTCCTGGATCGGTATGCTGACACACACAGTAGTCGAGGATTTATAATAGAGGTAAATCACATGTATAAAGTAGCGTAAAAACTATTACCTCAATCCAAAATAGCGGAAACAACAAGGTTGTGGATTCCCATCAACACCAACGGCAAAGTTGAGTGTAGAAATCGTAACCTTAATGTAACACTTACTCGTCGTAAAATTCCTGCAACATGAGACGTTGCAGCCACAGAGGGTCAGTACATTGAATATACTCGCAAATTCACATCATAGAGCAATGATGAATAAAGGCTATCACTACATGCATATTTGGCTGGTGGAGGCTCTATGGTTATAATGTTTTTGCGAAAGGCCAATTTTCTCCTACTGCAAAGGAATAAATTTTATTTACTATCATGGTGGTTGTTAAACATTGAGAATGGTTGACAGCATTCTCAATCCCAATTAAGTAACATCATCATTAAAAACCCAACAATATTAATTATAGTAACATGATGAGATTCACATGATAATCCAAGCACTAGATACTCAAGATGTCCATAACTGGGGACACGGCTAATCATGATTAGTTTATACACTCTGCAGAGGTTTGCGCACTTTTCCCCACATGACTCGATCTCCTCTGTTGGTTTTCTCGCACTACATGGTGTTTGAGAAACGGATGACACGGACATAGTCCTTCAGAAGCGCTAGCACCTTATGATGGGTAGACCGGTACACCTACTTTCCCCTACATCTGCTAGTCTACCACTGTAAGTGTTCGCATGACTTAGTCAACTATGCTAGAGCCCATAATAGCATGTGGCTGCACACGGAAGATTCTAGCATGAATAATCTTATGATCCCTTTGAGCCTGGGTGGCGGTCCATAAAAAACCAGGCAATCCTGGTCTACCCAGGTGCCTAGACAGGCAATCCTGGAATAACCAGGTACCTCAATCCACCCAGATGTGTATTAATGTTGCCACCTTAAATAAACCAATAATTAACAATCTCACATCTGTCATGGAAATTCCCTCACCCAATCCACGTCTACTAGCATAGCATGGCATAATAAGAAAACGTAGAAGTAACTCCCAAGGGTTTGATAATAAAACAGGTAATAGGTACTACCTCATCTACTTCCCAAAAGCAACAATTTAATTAGATCCTATTCATGCAATATTTGAGGACTGATCTAATGCATAAAAACTGGGTAATAAATAAGTATGATCAAAGTGTGAACTTGCCTGCAATGTTGATGAAGATGATTCTCACTCAAAAACTATTGATAGTTATATTCGTCACACTCCGGTCAATCTATCGTAAGCAAGCAATAGTAACCACACATAAGCAATCACTCAAAAGCATCGGAAAGAACGAAGAAAACAAATCGTAAAACTCCGAAAACAAGCAAATAACTCTTGCAACAGAAAACAATTTCTAACAGTACCAAAATTAAGTGAATTTGGCCTTATCAGAAAGTTTAGGTCAAGAGCTTCAATTTATGAAAAGAATCAACTCAAACGGAGTTATAAAACTCATGTTACAATCTAACGAAGTTCGAATACTAATCTGTTTGAATTCAAATTTTAAACTTTCAAAAATATGTTTAAGTTGGATTACTGGATAGAGGAGAACATAACAAAGAAGTGGGCGTTGGTTTCGCTGGATTCTAACTAACGAGTAAAAAGTAGTGAGGGTTTGAAGATTAGGGGCTAATCTATAAATAAAATCATCACAGATAGGTCCCTGGCCGAAATAAACAGAAAAAGAAAATACTAAATAGTGAATGTTCGCTGCCGAACGCTAACTAATGAAAAATCGTTCGCTAAAAAGATCTAAACAGAAAACGTTCATTATCTAACAAAACCTAAAAAAATATAAATCCGATTTGGAAGAAAAACCGATCTATATACAGAAAAACCGGCGGGTTTTCTCGGTTTATACCGGATCAGTGAGATGAACCGGCGGCGACAGCGGCTTTCTCTGGCGAGGCGGGGCAGTGGCGACGGCGAGCTCCGGCGTGGCGCGGCTTCGTGACGAGGGGCGAGGGCGGCGAGGTGGCGGAGGTGGCGCGGGCGGAGTGCGGCGACGGCGGTTGACAACGGCGGTGGCGGCTGCGGGCTCCGGCGAGATGCGGGAGGAGGCGGTGGCGCGAGCAAAGAGGGAAACGGGGCCGGGGCCTCGGGATTTATAGGGGAGGGGAGGAGGTGACGTGGAGGAGGGGGCAGAGGAGGCCGGAGGCGGCACGGCGTCCATGGCGGCGCGGCGGCGGACTCGGGACGAGTCCCGGTCGGGGACGGGAGCGAGCGGCTCGCTGGGCTGGGCCTTGGCCTGGCAGGAGCTGGGCTGACCTAGTTCGGCGGAGGGAAGTTTTTTTTTAACATTTTCCAGAAAACAATAAATAGAAAAAAACCCACCAAAATAGAGACATACTATAGGCATATTATATATCAAAATTTTCAGAAAAAGATTTTCTACAGCATGAACATTTTTCTAGAGTCAAATAAGATCCACACAAATTCAGATAAATCAAACACTTCTGCTGCTCTAATAAAATCCAACGAAAATCATTTTAAAAATACCGAAATGAATTCAAATTTATTTCTCTCCAATTTTCTATTGTAGGGAATCATGTTACCCTAATTTCTGTATATTTTATTTTTGGAGAAAAATAATTTGAATAAAACTCAAATAACTCCAAATTGAAAAATAAATTCAAAAGAACTTTGAATTTAATTCTTTAAAACTCCCAACTCATATTTCATATGTTTTGAAGAAGTCATTTTATCTTCGCTCGTGAAAATCATTGAGTTGCATAAAGTTCTTGGGTTGGAATATTTTCCAAATGAAATTCAAATATTTTCAACACCCCTTGTCATTTAAATAAATGGAAGAAGTCATGTCATCTTCTCTCCAGGGTTTTGTGGTGAAAAAAATTTGAATTCATGGAGATCAGGAATGCAAAATGAAAGTTTGGGAAAGTCCTTTTATTCCCTCTCATTTAACTTTCAAAAAGTTTCGAATTTCACTCAATCAATCAAACAATCAATCAAATCTATCTATTTATTATAACATTCCAAAATTTAGAATTTTGGGATGTTACAAACCTACCACCCTTAAAATGAATCTCGTCCTCGAGATTCGGAGAGGCTAGCAAGAAATAGGTTAGGGTTGGGGGTCTTCTCAAAATCCATCGATCGTCTCCGGGGTCTCGGGTGCTACCACCCTTAGAAGCATGGCTACGGTTCCATCAAAACTCATATACTCCGTCCTTATTGTTGACAGTGTCGGTCTTCCCAGATCTCGGGAAATTCCATCTCTGGGCTCTTTTGGTGGTGGCATAACCTTTACCGCAATTCTTCTGTCCTTTCATCCTGGTACGGTTATTCTGAGACCGGGTCTTCTTAGCTGACGGGTCTGGCGCCAATACTAATTAGCTATCGATATCTCATGGTGGTCAACAATTTATGGTTTCTCCTACAGAAAACGGTCTGGGTTGAACCTCACCGTATATCCTACGATCGGCAACAACTGCCGTGTACAAGGGAAAATACTTATACCATTCTAAGGTTCAAACAAGGTTTTGATCGTCGTCTCTCTACTATAGGTAAGTCACTCAGATTTACCATCCCATATAGCAAGGCGAATAATAAGAGTAAGTCGGTATGGTGATCAATCCATCCCACACCCAAATCATTACCTTGTACATGGTTTAGCGAATCTCGCATTCTAACACTAGGTCATCCTCACAAGCATTGCAGAGTTTCTCTTGTCGGCGAACCAAGTTCGAATAAATCCATTGATTCTGCAAGCCAAACAAACATCTATCGTTCCTTAACAACTCTCAGGTTTTGTGTAAACTCCTATAGAATCATCGGTTGATAAAATCATAACTTCTTCCACGGTTTTTCCTTCAGCAAGAATGTGCTTGCTTCTTGGCAGGTCCTGGGGCCTGTGGGTTATGGCCCATCTCATCACTTGTAGTCCTTGAACTTATCCTCGGGCTTCTGATCATTATTCCAACATTCAACTTCCTAGTATTCTTAAATCCATCCAATTGTACTGTCTTCCTTCCTTCTATTAGTGCAAAACTAGGACATGATTACTCAGACTCATCATGGAATTTCGATTGATCCATATTTCCAACATCATACCTCCTACATCAAATAGTAATTCATCATCTTCATCCTCGTGGGATATCCCACATACCGAGATAAAAACTTATACTTATGAAGTCCATACTCCACTTCGTGGAACATCATTATCCTTTCCTGGGTCAAGCGTCCTTACAGGGGAATATTGGCCATCTCTGCATGGCACTTCTTCAAATGGGAAACGTGAAACACATCATGAACTCCTAATAGTCCTTCGGGTGACTCCAATTTGTTGGCCACTTCTCCCATACACTCCAAAACTCGGTATGGTCCTACAAATCTCAGGGTTAACTTTCCCTTAACTCCAAATCGTTTAACTCCTCGCAGAGGGGACACACGAAGACATGCTCTATCTCCAATTTCATAGACTACCTCCTTGCGTTTTTTAGTCTGCAATACTCTTCTGCCTCGACTGAGCTACCTTCAGTCTATCTCGAATAAACTTAACATTCTCTTTAGAATCCTTGATCACATTTGGTCCAAACAACTGACGGTCTCCAACTTCATCCCACATCAATGGTGTCTGGCTCCTTCTCCCATACAAAGCTTAAAAAGGGGCCATCTTCAAACTGGCTTGGTAACTGTTGTTGTATGAGAACTCCACGTAAGGTAGATTATCATCACTACTAAATCCATAATCTAGCGCACACGCTCTCAACATGTCCTCCAGAATCTGATTGACTCTCTCGATTTATCCATCTGTCTGCGGATGAAAGGCTGTACTGAACTCTAGCCTAGTACCCAAAGTCTGGTGCAGCTGATTCCAAAACTTTGAGGTAAAATGTGTTCCTCTATCTAATGTGATGGTCCTCGGAACTCCATGCAGACATACGATCCTGGTCAAATATGTCTTGCCAACTGCTCACTTGTATAGGTGGTTTTCACTGGGATAAAGTGAGCCACTTTGGTCAAGCGAATCAACTACTAACCAGATAGAATCATGTCCCATTCGGGTTCTGGGAAATCCAGTAATGAAATCCATGCCAAGCTTATCCCACTTCCATTCGGTTATCGGCATAGGCTGTAGTAATCCTGCTGGCTTCTGATGCTCTGCTCTTACTCTCTCTGGCATACATCACCTACGACTACATACTTCGCAATATCCTTCTTCATACCAGTCCACCAAAAACGCTCCTTCAAATCCAAATACATCTTGGTGTTTCCAGGGCGAATCGAGTATAGTGAGTCATGAGCCTCTTGAAGTATTAACTTCCTGATCTCTGCATTATTGGGTACATGTACACTATCCTCAAACCATAAGGTGTCGTGCTCATCCTTACGAAATCCTTTTGCCTTTCCTTTGCTCATCCTCTCTTTTAACTCAGCAATCTCTTTGTCATCCTTTTGAGCTTCACGGATCTTTCCCAACAATGTAGACTGAACTTCCATTGCTGCAACAAAACCTTTGGGAACAATCTCCAACCGAAGTTCCCTGAGATCCTCGGCTAACTTCCTTTGGTAATCCCCCGCTTATGAGGGTATTCGTCCTTGTTTTATTTATGGTTGTGTCCTATTTCTCCACAAAGCTTGCATGCACTTTCTCCATATCATTTCCATAAGGCTTCATCTTCTGGGACACAAGCCGTGACTTTAGCAAGGTCAACTTAAATTCCTTCCAAGTGGTTATTCCTTGCCATCCATTGATGGTTTGGTACATCCTCCACCAAGTTGCAGCACCTCTTTCAAAGCATTGAAGAGCATGTTGGGCCATATCCTTTCCGGCTACAGGGTTATTCTTCATGTGATCCTCCATGTCCTGAATCCATCGGCCCGTCTCCAATTTAACTCATCGGTCTAGAAAATACGAGCTCATCTCCATTCATCCTCTATTGTGTCCAAGGGTATTGGGGTGGGATAAGAGAGATAGAGAGGGATACACACAATACCAACAAAAGTTTTGAAAAGACAGATTTTATTTTGTGGCTGTCGGAAAAACATCAAACAAATGACAGCTCACAATCGTCGCATCTAACGTAAGTATATAACATGGGTTTGGTCTACTAAAGGTCTATAGATCTCAACGCCATCAAACTCTTCAAGTCTTGGTCATGTCTCTGATGGCTCCTTCTGATCATGCTTGTCCTTCTCAAGTTCATTTGCCAAATCACCTCTGTTGACGCGAAGTCTCTCATGACATCCTTTAATATTTCTGGGGTTGCATTCCAACTTCTGGGTTTCAACATCCTTGGCATGAACCATGGTCCTAATGTCCTTCAGTTCCTGGCAAATCTTTGGTATCTCGAGGTTTTGTTCCTCCAGTTTGGCTACTTCAGCTTCTGAGTCCTGAGTTGTTCACGAACTGCTTCCTTGTCAAATACGGCTTCCTGCATGTCCATCTTAAAATCCTTGATGTAATACTCCAGATCCTGGTGATACACCAGCTATGTTAAAACTGCATCCTTCGCTGACAGATACTCCTTCATCCTTCTACCATCCAATCCTTTCGAGGAAATGCATGCTTTAACTCAGCACGGTGAAAATAGCATAAGCGAACAATAACATCATGAATACCCATGTTTCTGCTCTTATTATTTTCATGAGCTATCATTCCATAGTTGATATCTCCTGTCTTCGGGTTTTCCTTGACAAAACTTTGAGTTCTAATGCTCCATGCTCCGGTCTTTCTCTGATACACCTTGATCTCGGATATTGACAGCTTCCATAAGCTGCCAAGTTCCATAAGGGGTGCCTTCCTAGGTCATACAAATCTGGAAATTCTTCAAAGCCTTCAAATTCTCCAAGTCTTCGGAGTCTTCACCGTTGTAGTTTCCGTTATTGTAATGCACGGTAAAATCCTCTTCATTCCAGAGTGGTCTTAGTTGTCCGATATCTGGTCCTTCTTGGAGTGGTCTCATCAGTCGAATCTTCGAGGGATCAAAAAGGGGAAAGGGGTATGGTCTCACTAAAAGGGATATTTGAATAAGCTCAAAAGAGAAGAGAGGTAAAAGATCTTTTTTGAAAAAGAAAATTTTAGAGAAAATCCTTCCTATGGGCTTGCCAGTTCCTAGGGTCACGTCCTACAGTCAACATGTGCTCTGATACCATCTTGTAGCGATCCGACCCGAATGGATCAAGTCTCTGTGCTTGAGTATCATCCCTGGATCGGTATGCTGACACACACATTACTCGAGGATTTATAACAGAGGTAAATCACAAGTATAAAGTAGCGTAAAAACTATTACCTCAATCCAAATAGCGGAAACAACAAGGTTGTGGATTCCCATCAACACCAATGGCAAAGTTGAGTGTAGAAATCGTAACCCTAACGTAACACTTACTCATCGTAAGATTCCTGCGACATGAGACGTTGCAGCCATAGAGGGTCAGTACATTGAATGTACGGGCAAATTCACACCATAGAGCAATGATGAATAAAGGCTATCACTACATGCATATTTGGCTGGTGGAGGCTCTATGGTTATAATGTTTTTGCGAAAAACCAATTTTTCCCTACTGCAAAGGAATAAATTTTATTTACTATCATGGTGGTTGTTAAACATTGAGAATGGTTGACAGCATTCTCAATCCCAATTAAGTAACATCATCATTAAAAACCCAACAATATTAATTATAGTAACATGATGAAATTCATATGATAATCCAAGTACTAGATACTCAAGATGTCCATAACCGGGGACATGGCTAATCATGATTAGTTTATACACTCTGCAGAGGTTTGCGCACTTTTCCGCACATGACTCGATCTCCTCCGTTGGTTTTCTTGCACTACATGGTGTTTGAGAAACGGATGACCGGGACATAGTCTTTCAGAAGCGGTAGCACCTTACAATGGGTAGACCGGTACACCTACTTTCCCCTACATCTGCTAGTCTACCACCGTAAGAGTTTGCACGACTTAGTCAACTATGCTAGAGCCCATAATAGCATGTGGCTGCACACGGAAGTTTCTAGCATGAATAATCTTATGATCCCTTTGAGCCTGGGTGGCAGTCCATCAAAAAACAGGCAATCTTGGTCTAGCCAGGTGCCTAGACAGGCAATCCTGGAATAACCAGGTACCTCAATCCACCCAGATGTGTATTAATGTTGCCACCTTAAATAAACCATTAATTAACAATCTCACATCTGTCATGGAAATTCCCTCACTCAATCCACGTCTACTAGCATAGCATGGCATAATAAGCAAACGTAGAAGTAACTCCCAAGGGTTTGATAATAAAACAGGTAATAGGTACTACCTCATCTACTTCCCAAAACCCACAATTTAATTAGATCCTATTCATGTAATGTTTGAGGACTAATCTAATGCATAAAAACTTGGTAATAAAGAAGTATGATCAAAGTGTGAACTTGCCTGCAATGTTGATGAAGATGATTCGCACTCAAAAACTCTTAATAGTTCTATTCGTCACACTCCGGTCAATCTATCGTAAGCAAGCAATAGTAACCACACATAAGCAATCACTCAAAAGCATCGGAAAGAACGAAGAAAACAAATCGTAAAACTCCAAAAACAAGCAAATAACTCTTGCAACAGAAAACAATTTCTAACAGTACCAAAATTAAGTTAATTTGGCCTTATCAGCAAGTTTAGGTCAAGAGCTTCAATTTGCAAAAAGAATCAACTCAAACGGAGTTATAAAACTCATGTTACAATCAAACGAAGTTCGCATACTAATCTGTTTGAATTCAAATTTTAAACTTTCAAAATATGTTTAAGTTAGATTACTGGATAGAGGAGAGCATAACGAAGAAGTGGGCATTGGTTTCGTTGGATTATGACTAACGAGTAAAAAGTAGTGAGGGTTTGAAGATTAGGGGCTAATTTGTAAATAAAATCATCACAGATAGGTCCCTGGCCGAAATAAACTGAAAAAGAAAAGACTAAATAGCGAACGTTCGCTGCCGAACGCTAACTAATGAAAAACCGTTCACTAAAGAGATCTAAACGGAAAATGTTCATTATCTAACAAAACCTAAAAAAAATATAAAACCAATCTGGAAGAAAAACCGATCTATATACAGAAAAACCGGCGGGTTTTCTTGGTTTATACCGGATCGATGAGATGGACCGGCGGCGACGGCGGCTTTCTCCGGCGAGGTGGGGCAGTGGCGACGGCGAGCTCCGGCGTGGTGCGGCTTCGCGACGAGGGGCGAGGGCGGCGAGGTGGCGGAGGTGGCGCGGGCGGAGTGCGGCGACGGCGGTGGTGCAGAGCAGCGGCGGCGGCGACGGTTGACAA